>NW_015506283.1:139016-141877 GCF_001515645.1 Sinocyclocheilus grahami
TATATATATATATATATATATATATATGGGTTGTATGGATGAGATCTTTTCAGGTAAATATTGTATGTTGTATTACAGTGGAATTACAGTTATACAATTATGGAATTGCAATTACAGTGGAACCCAATTAATACAATGCTCAAAAAATTAAAAACAATTAAATATGATAAAAATTTATTTTTTAATTTATAAAATAAAATAACTTTATAATTACCACATACTACCATATTATTTCTTGTATTTTGTATGTATGGTCAGCCAATTGTCCATACACATTTAAATATCTGTAGGCCTATCTAAATTTGTCAAACCGTATATAAAGCCAGAGTATAAAGTATCCCACAGTGCAAAGCGCTCAACTTGACCTTCCATTTCCATGTTCAAATGATTCAGAAGTGATTTTTACAATCTTTTTTCTTGTTCCATCTGATAGCACTGCCAAGGCACTTGTAACTGGATTAAAATAGTAATTAACTTTATATTTCTGAGATGATAACCAGAGACCACTTTCTGGATTAAACATAATGTGGTCTTGTGGAAATAATATAGCATACTGCTGTCTGAAACATTTATCATTGCATATTATATGAAAAATATTAGACAGTAAGTATGCTAGTAGGTCATTTATCAGGTAGAATTTGTAAAACAAATAAATACATTTAAAAAGTAAAGAAACAAACAAAAAAAATTCTTATCATTAATCTGTATGCAGTAAATCACAAATGACTGAAAATTAATGTAAACGAACTGATTTACAAGAGTGGGAATCTTGAAGAACATTAAGCTCTTAAAACTTCTGAAATCCTGAAGTGTAATTATTGTGTTGTTGTGGACAATGGGTGCCTTGGAGTCAAAAAGATTGAATATTTCTGACTTCCTCCACCAACAAAAATAGCCCTTCCTTCTCAAGATTTTTTTAGACACATTACATTGAATTTAACAGATTATTTTTTCTGACTAAAGTGCTAAAGTAAGTGCTTTAACAAAATACTGCTAGGTTTCTGTTGTAAGTATAACACTTTCCCTGCTCATTTTTACATGTCAGTGTAAACAGATACATTAAATTGAAAATAACCCAGAATGCTCTTTTTAATCTGTGATTCCGGGTAGCTGCACACATGGGGTAACGTCACGTTGGGTTTCCAGTGCTTGCAAGGGTCCAGCGCACTCGATAAGGGCTTCCACTTGACATGCTAATAAAATTGACACATGCTTCAAGGAGTTTTCAGTGGAAAGGATGATAAATGCATAAAAACAGCTCTTTCTCTCAGCTGTAATTTCCAGTGGGTGGGCAAATGTTCCTGGCAATCTGACGAAGGGGAAAGACCTCAAGGACAAGAAGGCGAGAGAGAGACAGATGGGCAAAGAGAATGAGCAGGAGAGACAGGAATAATGGATGACAGTAAATAAAGAGTTAGACAGATATACTGAGTAGGAATTTACTAATAATGTATTTGCTAACAGCTCTGTTTATTTGCTCACACTGTCAATAAACACAATGTAATTCTGTTTATTGTGTTTCAAACTAGATTTGAGAATGACATTTGACTTTATAGAGAGGTTCTGGATGTGTATAATGTAATCAGTAAGTGTCAAATAGTAAATTTGAATAATCTGGAATTATTGATATTTAAATTTACAAATAAAAGTAAATAAAAACAAAATTCTCTGTGACTTCTCTGATAAAGCAGCATTTATTTTGTTGCAAATTTCAAATATAGCTTGCTCTAAAATGAATGTTTAATGGAAAATATTAGCACCCTTACAGAAAAATTGAAGCCTCTCTTCCATTGACATCCATTTAAAAAAGCCAACCTGTTCTCAGTCCGAAAGTCTGATAATGATAATGAAAACCATGCCTCAAAATATCATGTAATGATATCGCAGCATACAATTAATGATAATAAATTTCCCATGCCCTTCACATCAGTATATTATGAAAACGTTTCTCAGTGAAAGCTATGAGTTTACCATTGTGTCGCAATTAAAGATGCTTTTGCTGTATGTATAATGATGCACAAAAGTCTTGGACATGCGGCATTTATTGAACTTCTAGGGAATGAGCTGAACTGAAAAATTAGCTTCTTGTTTCAACCTAGGGGAAATCAGTATGTGCATATACAGTGAAAAAAAAAGCATTTGACACTTTTCAATTTTGTCAATTCACTTGACAATTTTCATTCACACATAATAGTGCTAATAAATGTGCTAGCAATAGCTAGAAAGATTTGCAAAGATAAAATTCCTAGTATATTAGAATAAATCAGAAGATACGATATCCACATAAAAATTGTATTTAAAGAAGTGAATTTCTATACATAGAAAGCATATTAAAAGTGTTTAATATTTTAAATAACTTTTGTGAATTAATGTCCAAATGTGGGTGAAATAATGTTTAATCATTATTCAGCATAACATATATATTTATGTAAAAATTAAAGAACATCTCGGTTACGTATGGTAAGCCTCGTTCCCTGAAGGAGGGAACGGAGATGTCACGTCGGATGACCGACGAAATTGGGATCTCGCTTACAGGGACCAATCTACTTCGAGTGTAAACTAAACGAGCCAATGCACATTGGCATGCGATTATTGCATCCAGCTGCTGCTGATCACAGCGTGAGTATAAGTAGGCAGCAGATGCAGCGCATATTCAGGTTTTCGCTGAGGAGCCGAGTCGGTGACCCGGCCGCTCAGCGGTGGTACAGGAGCTGTGGCAACGGATGACCGACGAAATTGGAATCCTACCAAAGGGCCACAGCTACTGCCCCTTCCAGTGTCCTGTGGAAGCCACCTGCGCCCCTATTTTTTGGCGTAGGCCAGGGCTTCTTCACAAGAGGACCAGCTACTGCTACTATGGC
>NW_015506283.1:142679-143987 GCF_001515645.1 Sinocyclocheilus grahami
AGGGCAGCGCTTGGAGTTTCACCACCTGATCCCTGAAGGGAGTAGCGGGAACCTTGGACACATAGCCGGGCCGGGGCCTCAGGGTCACCTGGTAATCAGCTGGCCCGAACTCTAGGCACGAATCGTTGACCGAAAATGCATGCAGGTCCCCTACCCTCTTGATGGAGGACAATGCCAGCAGGAGCAGAGTTTTCATTGAGAGGGACTTCAGCTCAACCATCTGCAAAGGCTCAAATGGGCCCTGCTGTAGTGCCGTGAGCACTAGAGTCAGGTCCCAAGAGGGTATAGAGGGCGGCCGTGGAGGATTTAACCTTCCCGCCCCCTTAAGGAACCTGACGACCAGGTCATGCTTCCCCAGCGACCTCCCTTGTATGGGGTCGTGGTTAGCAGCAATTGCAGCGACATAAACTTTCAGGGTGGTGGGAGACAGCAAAAAGGACAGCACACCTACGATCGGGCATCTTCGGGGGCCTTCTCGGCGAGAAGAACACCACTCAACGAACAGGTTCCACTTCAAAGCGTAGGCGTGTCTCATAGACGGTGCTCTCCCAGAAGTGATGGTGTAGGCCACTCAGAACCTCTGCGTCCCGTCCAGGGACCAGACATGAAGTTTTCAGAGGTCTGGACGCCGGTGCCAAGGGGTGCCCCGTCTCTGAGTCAGTAAATCCTTCCTCAGAGGAATCGGCCAAGGAGGGGCTGTCGCGAGGAGCATTAGTTCAGGGAACCAGGTCCGGGAAGGCCAATAGGGTGCCACCAGCAGGACCTGCTCCTCGTCCTCCCTGACCTTGCACAGCAACTGTGCCAGAAGGCTCACTGGGGGAAATGCATACTTGCGAAGGCCCCGCGGCCAGCTGTGTGCCAGCGTCCATGCTGAGTGTTCCCTCGGTCAGGCGACGGCAGCAGCTGCACGCCGGGGCAGGATGTACCTGATGGCCTCAGTCTGCTTTGGTCAGCGGAGAACCGCTGGGCAAGTTCTCCACCGTGTCGCCGACAGGCCGGCCTGGGACACGGGGGCGTTCAAGAATCGTGTCTTGTCCATCTCGCACATGTCAGCCAGCCAGAAATGGCGCTCCCGGACCACCATAGTGGACATCGCACGACCTAGAGACCGCACTGTAACCTTCGTCGCTCGTGTCGCGAGGTCGAACTTCCGGGTCGTGACCACCCTCGTGCAAGTCCCTCAGTGCCTTGGCCTAGTGCACTTGCAGTCACGCCGTAGCGTCTAAGGCGGAGGCAGCTTCTCCACAGGTCGTGTAGGCATCGCTGGCCAGTCGAGTACCTACAGACCCGGGAGGGGAGGCACGGTTC
>NW_015506283.1:144183-155685 GCF_001515645.1 Sinocyclocheilus grahami
AGAGGGAACCCCAGATCTAGGCAGTGGCACGGGCACTCCGCCCCCTTGCAGGTAACGGAGTCCGGTCCGCAACTCCGAGATGTTCATACCCCCGCAATGGGAGCATGAGCCATCCACGAAAGCCACCTCAGCGTGCTTCATGCCTAGGCCCGAGAGGCAGCCATCGTGACCATCACCCAGCGCCAGGTAACGACCGCATCCAGAACGCCCGGGTGATACGTTGTCTATAGCAAGACCCACATCGTCTTTATAAAGACGTAACGTCAAGTTTGCCAAGCAACGTCGTCTTTAAAAAGACGCACCCGAAGAGCTCTCCAAGAGCGCGCTGAACTCGTTCAGTCTTCTTCTCTCAGTAGAGTAGTCAGGAGCAGAACGATGTGATCGCTCGGCTCCGAAGCGAAAAGCTGAATATGCGCTGCATTTGCTGCCTACTTATACTCACGCTGTGATCAGCAGCAGCTGCATGCAATAATCGCATGCCAATGTGCATTGGCTCGTTTTGTTTACACTCGAAGTAGATTGGTCTCTCTAAGCGAGATACCAATTTCGTCGGTCATCCGACGTGACGTCGAGAGTGACCGACTGAAAGGGAACATACTTATTTTGACCTGTACTTAAAAAGATATATAAAATAAAAGGTGATCAAACTAAATTTGTACTATATTTTAAATAATTAAAAATGTCTTGATCACAAATGGGTTTGAATGATAGTAGCAAAGATTGGTATAGATTTAAAATTACAATTAATTAGTATTTGGGGGGCTACACTGTGATCCATTAATTGAGTCTTTTAATGTTTCTTGATCTAAATATGCCTGACAAGATTTTTTGATTATATGGATTATTGTTACACTGAATGACATTTTAGTGAGTGTCTTCTGTAAATCATGGTTAATGTGTATGATAGCCATTCTTTTTTGCTTAAAAGGCACATTCAAGGACATATTGTAATGTATGAAAAAAAATTAAAGCTATTCTAAATGTTTATTGTTTGGATGCTTGAAAACCCCTTTTTGTCCATGGCCCATATATTTAAATTAGTATGACAGCTTTTCTTACACAAAGTTATTAAAGGGGTCATATGATGTGATTTTAATTTTTCCTTTCTCTTTGGAGTGTTACAAGCTCTTGGTGCATAAAGAAGATCTGTAAAGTTGCAAAGACTAAAGTCTCAAATCCAAAGAGATATTCTTTATAAAAGTTAAGAGTCAACCACGCCTACCTAAAACATGTCTATGTCACGACATGGGAAGATTGCATAACGCCACCCAAATGTTCACGCAAAGAAAGAAGGCATACATTTTATTCTCGCTGTAGTATTGTTGCCGCCACCGCCGCCATGTTGTGAAGGCGCTGTGTTTCATTGTGAAAGCGAAACTACTTTGGTTGGCCTTCCAATAGAGGACAATAGCCGCTTCATCATGCCTAGAGCTGATCCGTGCTGGTCGTTGAGGAAATACATCAACTTCGCGCTGTCGATCGCCGGATCAGCTTTCACCGTGGACGAAGCAGAGTCCAGCCCGGGGTCGTCACATTTGGTTGCCGCAAGCCCGCCGGACGCTCTATCGTTGAATCCGCCGGCAGCGCCGTTCTCAAGCTGGCCTCCGCTCACTCTAGGCCGCAGCTCACTCTAGGCCTCCACTCACTCAAGGCCGCGGTGTGTGATGCTGTTTCGTTGTGAAAGCGAAACTACTTTGTTTGGCCTTCCAAAAGAGGAAACAACTAGAAATCAGTGGTTAAGTTGTATTTACAACACCGTTCCAGAACAGTTTAACCCATATATTCAGATGTGTCCAGTGCATTTTATGGAGGACTTTTTCCTGATCCTGATAGAGTAGACTACAATGCCGGCTGTTCTGACTCACAGACTGTAAGTAAGTTTTTTATATTTAAAGACTTTGCCACTGATGATTCAAACGCAAGTTTTTTGGGCAGTGTAGAGTAGCAACTTGTTTGTCATTTCTCCGATCACAAATGCAGACATGGTTTTATGTTTACGGAATGCGTAAAAAGACAGTATAAGTCATTATAATCCATAATTATGTCCCCACTGAATGCAACAAATGCCTCGTTTATAATGGGTTTTAATGTTTTTGTCTCGTCGCTCCGGCCAGACAGAGCAACACAATATGGTAAGGGGCGTAACATTTCTGTCACACGCTTGAGGTATTCGGCCAATCACAATGCACTGGACAGCTGGCCAATCAGAGCACACCTCGCTTTTCAGACCGATGAGCTTTGTAAAAATCGATGCGTTTCAGAAAGGCGTGGCATAGAGGAGAAACAATAATATACAGTATGCGGAAAATAATGTGTTTTTTGAACCTTAAACCGCATAAACACATTTCATTACACCAAATACACAAAATAATGTTATTTTTAGCAGCATCATATGACCCCTTTAATGAATGAGACTCCATAACAATTTAGATACTCACAGGGCAATTAGCTTCTAGTTAAACTGGATTGCATTCGGTTACAGTAATAAAGCAGTTTTTATGTTGAAATACAGCATACCAAGACAGCGCAACCATTTAGTGAATTTGCCCTTGAGGGACGTGTCTTCAACGTCACCAAATAAACTGCCGATAGATTGAGTAACACTGCTAAAGGTTTCTAACACTGAAGTTCATGGGTGGCATCCAAAGTGCAGCGTGAACTCCAGTCAGAGTGTAAATAACAGGGCAAGAGGCAGTAGGAGGATAATAGAGCTCTCTGTGCAACCGTCATCTGTTTCATCCGCTGA
This sequence comes from Sinocyclocheilus grahami, assembly GCF_001515645.1. Lineage (NCBI taxonomy): Eukaryota > Metazoa > Chordata > Actinopteri > Cypriniformes > Cyprinidae > Sinocyclocheilus > Sinocyclocheilus grahami. The sequence continues at coordinate 146,930 of NW_015506283.1, forward strand.
CAGGATACAGACAGATGCAGCCCCTCGGAGCTAGAGTGAGGGGTGCCAGAGTGAGAGACATCAAAGCTGGAAGTGAAAGCGTGGGTGAGATGTTGCTTGTCATAGGTTAGCAATCCCTGTGTAAAAAGCACAGAGGAAAGCGTGACATTCCCGGCAGTTCACACCCACCCACTCTCCCTCTCTCCCAGACAACATCCAGGCTGTCTCCCTAAATAATCGGCAAGTGTTCAGACTGTGCAGTCTGCATGTCTTCAACAAGATCAGAGGTTCAAGCCATTACTGTCCGTAATTCATTTCATAACGGTCCGAAATAAACACATCATTCTCCATAAGTCTTCATTTTCATGTGTCAGACCTCTGACCAAATGGTTCTAGATTCAATTACAACTAGTTAAATCATGACAACTCACGGAACATTTTAGCATGGTGATGGATATGACAATGTTAATGTATTTGGTCTTGGCGGAATAGATCTGCTCCGCTGCTGCTGTTGGTTATTGCGTTAGTTGTAGATTATTGCTGCATCTGCAAGCAAGTACAGGAACTTGCTACTGCCACTGCATATGGCGATACGGTGCCATGAGTATTTAAGACATACTGCTGCTGCACAAATAGCATATAAAATAACCCCGTAGCAGATCTATACAGGTGGAGCTGGGGAAGGTGGAGGGTTTCAGAGAACTCTGAAAGCGCTCTGCAGGAATCTCAAGTGAATGCTAGCCAGCCATATAAATGCAAGGCAGAAAGCTCATTGGCTGCATATGCAGCATGAACCAATCAGCTTGTGCCAAGCCGTTTAACTCTCTGAATATCATCGGTTACGTTAACAACTCATCGCCTGTGCCATCTAGAGTTTCATGACTGAACTATATATTTATAGAACTGAAATATCAGACAATATTTGCTATTTAAAATATCAGTTTTTCATTTTAATATATAGTTTAAAATAAAATGTATTACTGTAATGAAAAGCTGAATTTTCATCAGCCGTTACTCCAGGCTTCAGTGTCACATGATCCTTCAGAAATCATTCTAATATGACAATTTATTATCAATGTTGAAAACAGTTGAGCTGCTTATTTATTTTCTTTTGGAACCTGTGATGTTTTTCAGGATTCTTTGATGAATAAAAAGTTAAAAAGAACAGCATTTATTTTGTAATAATATCCAGTACCGTTCAAGAGTTTGGGATCAGTAAAAATGTTTTCTTTTAATAATGCTTTTATTCAGCAAAGATGTGTTAAATTGATAAAAAGTGATAGTAAAAGACATAAAAAAATGCTTTTTAACTTTTTATTCATCAAAATTAATCCTAAAAAAAATATCAGACTCTATAAAACAAAAAAAAATCAAAACAAAAAAAATCAGCAATGGCTTAGTTAGTTACAGATTAGGGTTCTTCTATTTGTGTATATACTGTATATGCATTTCATTTTTATATATTTTATATGTTTTAGCATTAGTAATTTATTTAGAAATTAATTAAAGTACAAGCAGAACATTCCCAGAATCTGAAATAAGCAAGGCATTTGAGAAAATCATGGTTCATGACTATCATGAAAACAGTCAAATTTACTTTTAAATACAAAAAGCAAATACTGTCACAAAATTTTAGGCCTCAGTCTGCCTGTATGCTCATAGTAACGTCAAATGGTATGAAATGTAAATCCTACAATGGCACTTAAACATAATATATTCAATTGGCATTTCCTATCAGCCATCTGAGTCCAACTATTATGTTCGTTATCTATAATCTCTTCTAAAAAGACTAGATTAAACCAGTATGATCTTCCTTTTTTCAAACGTTTTTTAAAAATAGTTATCAACAGTTTCCATCTTAGTGTACAATAATTACCCTAGTAAGTGCCTTAAGGTGTCTTGAACATTCCTTTCATTTCATCCTTTCATTTCCTTCAGTTACAGTAAGGTTAATGTGAAATCCGGTTAAGACAGCTATGTGTTTTCTTGAAAGGAATGTTGTTCTAGGAAGATATACTGTATATGCATTTCATTTTTATATATTTTATATGTTTTAGCATTAGTAATTTATTAAGAAATTAATTAAAGTACAAGCAGAACATTCCCAGAATCTGAAATAAGCAAGGCATTTGAGAAAATCATGGTTCATGACTATCATGAAAACAGTCAAATTTACTTTTAAATACAAAAAGCAAATACTGTCACAAAATTTTAGGCCTCAGTCTGCCTGTATGCTCATAGTAACGTCAAATGGTATGAAATGTAAATCCTACAATGGCACTTAAACATAATATATTCAATTGGCATTTCCTATCAGCCATCTGAGTCCAACTATTATGTTCGTTATCTATAATCTCTTCTAAAAAGACTAGATTAAACCAGTATGATCTTCCTTTTTTCAAACGTTTTTTAAAAATAGTTATCAACAGTTTCCATCTTAGTGTACAATAATTACCCTAGTAAGTGCCTTAAGGTGTCTTGAACATTCCTTTCATTTCATCCTTTCATTTCCTTCAGTTACAGTAAGGTTAATGTGAAATCCGGTTAAGACAGCTATGTGTTTTCTTGAAAGGAATGTTGTTCTAGGAACAACAAAATATGCTGTACTAGGAACAGATTTTTCATTTTGAGTTTCGAGACAGTTTCCTTGGGCATATGTTGATGCAAATATAATCTACCGGCTTCAGCGTCGGTCAGCTGGGACGGCCATCATGCTTTAATCACTGTTGCGGCCAAGCAGCAATCAGACACGCTGAGCATGGTGAGGGAATCGGTTCGTCAGAGGCGCAGCTGTTTGAATACCCAGAGAGAAGCAAGGGCTTTTAATTAAAGAACAGTCACAGTACAGTGGACCTGCTATGCTTTCCCGCCATGTCATTTTATGGGGGGAGGAGGGGAGGGGTGTGACAGAAGAACTAAGGAAGTGCGACAAATGCTTATACGATTACACACAGGTGGTGCGATAAAACGGTAGCAGAGAGGGCCAAGGCGGACATATAAGTATGATACAATTTTCAAAGAAATAGCTTTTCTAAAGATACGAATACAGAGGTAACAGCCAAGAGAGGAAGGTTCAGGCCTCTTGAAAATTAGCTATGAAGTGGGAATATAGTTTGAGTTGAACTGTAAAAAGCAGCTAAAATTACTAGACACCTGCTGAAAAGAACAAAACTGACCACTAGGGCTGCATGATTAATCTGAATTAAATAGCAAAGGCGATAAATCGCGACTAGGCAAAAGCTGCGATTGTCATGCGTATCTTTCAGTGAAGCACGGTTCTGTGATCAGCAGTAAATCGCCACCTGAAGGCCAGAGGGCGCTCTCGCGCTGAAACTCCAAATACGCCTTGCAGAAGAAACCCAGGAAATGCCTATAGTGGGTGCTGAATAAACAGAAGCTTTAACTGCTTTCATTAATTCAACGTGATTAATAAACACACGACTACGACAATATATGTTTTATCTGAGTTTGTGTTCTGTGATCAGCAGTAAATCGCCACCTGAAGGCCAGAGGGCGCTCTCGCGCTGAAACTCCAAATACGCCTTGCAGAAGAAACCCAGGAAATGCCTATAGTGGGTGCTGAATAAACAGAAGCTTTAACTGCTTTCATTAATTCAACGTGATTAATAAACACACGACTACGACAATATATGTTTTATCTGAGTTTGTCTTATTATAATTTTTATTATAATAAAGTAAATAATAATGCAATGCTAATCGACATAGACTTTATCACTGCTTAGAATACTATGAAATATGTTATGTGCCTTATTCTGTGTAAGAAGTCACGTCATCTCACAGAAGGATTTATTTCAAACACTCGACTGACGTTATGAAGTGAGTTTGGAGTAAAAACATGTTATTAAATGTGGTATTTTCACAGGCTTTCAGATGGAGCAGCATTTACTACACAGAGCCATAGTTCACTGACAAGCTATGCAAACAGCTTTCATAATCGCAGAACGATTTCTTAGATTTCATAATTGCGTGATTAAATCATCTGCGATTATGAACCTGATTTTGCGTAGCTTGTCAGTGAACTACGGCTCTGTGTAGTAAACGCTGCTCCATCTGAAAGTGCATGCTGGAGATTTACTACTAATCACAGAACCAGCTTTACTGATATGATACGCATGCTAATCCCATTCAATTAATCGTGTAGCCCTACTGACCACTGATATCCCTGTTTAATGCGCAACACTGACCTCATACGTCATGCTCCCGGAACTGCTTCTGTGTACAACTGTTGTCGCAAGCTACATTAAAGTGATTATTACGTTTTGAATATGGATATTTTTCTTACAAAAACGCATCGATTCGCTACAGAAGGCCTTTGTTCACCCCCCGGAGCCGTGTGAGACACTTTTTTTATTTTAAAGTTATTTTGGACTGAAGCAATGCAACACCCGCTGAGTGGCATTAAACAGCTTGACAGATCAAAGACAATTTTTAATATAACTCCGACTGGATTCGTCTGAAAGAAGAAAGTCATATACACACATATATATATAATCATCATATAGATGATGCCAACCCCTCAGAGGACCTCAGATGATGCCAACCCTGAAACAACATACAGAACTACCACATTTTGCTATAACTTTGATTGCATCATATAATAATTGCTGTTAATAGTGTTCGTCGTCTGTTTGATTACGTCTTTAATAGATTTTTCCGTTCATTTCTGCCATATGTACATTAACCCTTTAAGCTCAAAGTGTACTTCGGTTTTTATGTTTATGTGAGGGTCTGCATACAGTGCGCGTGACACAAATTTTAGAATAGTACGCGCACCTACCAGTTTTTGTAACCGGTCACAGATGCGCGTTGAATTTGGTTTGAACTAATCAGTTGTTCCACAAGGTGGCAACACTGTCCTAGATCATTGTTTCACAGTATAAACGAAACTAAAGAGACAGAATGACAACAGCAAAATAGCAGAGACTGCATCAACAACAGACACTATCAAATGGAGAATGCGTTGAAAGGCTATGCGCTCGACTGTACGCATATGCTAGTGTAAGTGTACAAAAACAAAGTATACTTTGGGCTTTAAGCTGCAGTCACACTAGATTTTGAGCATGCAAAATTTCTTCAGATGCTGCAACGGTCATGATATGACATCACATTCTTCAGCATCTTATTAAAAACTTAAATTCAACACATTATCAAATAATAATAAATCCAAAATATAAAAACATACGATCTACTCCGCTTCTTCCTAGTTTTAAACTAGAACACTAGTTTTAAATTAGTGTTCTTTTAATTCAGCTACGAGGACATTCCATTACGTATAATTCTTTTATTGGTCCCACACAATATGAATTTGCAGGTCAGAGTTCACCTATCTTGAACTCTGGAAATGCACAAGAATGCAAATGCAAAAGAACTTTGCATGAGCTTCCGTTTCTGCTCCCGCATTTGCATGCGTGAAAGTTAGAGTCAGGTATTTGTGTTATGATTATGATTAGAGCTGGAGTTGGAGTTAGAACAATATTCAGCATTCAAGCAATCATTGCCTTCTGATTTTAAAGGGTTAGTTCACCCAAAAATGAAAATTAACTTGTGTTTTACTCACTCCCGCCCAGCAGCCCCCAGAGCTACAGAACAGCGAGGGAGAAACCGCTGGAATGCAATCTATTAATTATAAACAATATAACAAGAAAAAAATAGTAAAATATAAAAGAATGCCAGTTTTCTGATTAATTTTTTGTAAAAAGTGTATAGGGTCGCTAGAGACCCGAGGTATGTAACTGTATTTTTTCCTGTGCAACTATATTTACATATCTGATGACTCAATATGTGCAATGCATCTTTTTTCCTCAAGGTGGCACTGTTTGATACACAATAATGACGTGACGTTTCACTCATAATTACTGCAGGCATAAAACAAACGAATATCATCAGCAAAAATTGAAGTGGTTTGAATGGCTTTACTGCAGAGCAATTACTATACTATGCATTGAAATATAAATGTCACTGTCATTTTATGTTGGATGTGGTGAATAAGCTGCCAGTGATCAAAATATTGAATATGAAGTCATTGAAAACGATAGTTTTGAGAACATGGTTGAGATTGTGAATGTGAGGCAGATGCTGAATGTACTGTGGAAGTGCGCTCTGACGATGACAGCGATGGTTAAATCATCTGCTCAAATTGAACCCTTAGTTTCAAAAGGTAACGAAATATGCTTCATTTTATTCTTCTGTAATTGTTCTTAAAATATCAAGAGAGTTTTTTGCTATTGCAGCAGTTAAAGATCCATCCGTGCTGTGTATATAGAGGTCCGGGTCGCTAAAGACAAGAATATGTAATAATGATTAGCGAAACATTCCTGCTTTTAACGGTTAATGGAGGTTTAAAAAAAATAATGCACATGCAATTAAAATAAGTAACTGATCGAACAAAAACAGTGGAGAACTGACAAAAACAGGTCTCAGAGAGGTGTTTATTACAAATAAAAATTAAAATGAAAGCACATGGAGTTGGCAGAGTGTGAGGGTTGTGGCGGGATGCATATCCGTCACTCACCGTGCACCTCCGGACAGAAGAAGTGAGTAATATTTAACAGCAGCAGTCACAGTGATGATGAGGCGAGCACCAGTGATCGCGGCTGTGCATCTCGTTTCTCATGCCCGCTCCGTGTGTCTGCTGGGCGGCGATCAAACGGACAGGGCAGCGCTTTTCACAAGCGGAGATCGCTACTAGACCAATCATGTAATTTGTTATTTTTATTTTATCTCTGTTTTTTTGTCGTAAGTTATGCTATTACTCCAGTCATTTATACTAGCCTATCCAGCGCTCCCTAAACACAGTCTCTGGCTTATTGCTAGTCAAGCGCAACTCTGCAGGGACGCGTCTATAACGACTTTGATCTGATCATAAAGTCTTTCCGAGTCACAGGGCTCAAGTCCAAGTCAAGTCTCGAGTCCTTGCTGTCAAAGTCTAAGTCGAGTCTCAAGTCTTCTTTAATTATGTCGAGTCGAGTCGAGTCATGTGACTCGAGTCCACACCCCTGACTATTATTATATATACTGTACACATACTGTCACACATTTTCACAAAACTTCAAACAAAGTAAGCATCATATCTTAAGAATCTTTAACCAATTACTGTAAATGATTTTGAATAATTAAAAAGGTTAAAGTTCTGATTCCCAGGTCTGATCTGTAAATGTTCCAACATATCTGTTGGTTCTGGAACAATCTTCCTTTCAACCAGACAAATTTCTAACTAGTTAGGGTCAGGTATTTGTGTTATGGTTATGATTAGAGCTGGAGTTGGAGTTTGAACAACATTTAGCATTCAAGCCAGCATTGCCTTCTGATTTTGAGGGTAGATTAGGGTTAGCTGACCTATGATGTTGTTCCAGGACCAGCAAAGCATGTTGATCTATTAACACGTCCTGCTAAATCATATGTGCATGAAGGGCAGGTTGCATTCCACCATTCAGCATTACACTGGCTTTGAAACCAAGGACAGTGGCCAAAGACCTAGCATTTGACTTGGAGGAACTTGCAAAAAAAAATCCATCAGATCTCCTGATATCCCACAAGATTAGATGGACTTTTCAAGTTTTGTATCTCTCTGACTTCTCACGAGTAGTTTTTTCCACTTTAGTAATGGCCTCTTCCAGCACTTTCGCTGAACTGTGCTCTTTATTTCCACCACTGTACCATTATCCCTTCCTTCACACAGCACATACAATCTCCTAGTTAATGCAATTCAGAAATAGCCTTCAAAGATTACAGTATAATTTTGAAAATTTCTGTTATTTAATGGTTGTGGTGCTGCTGGTCATTTACTGTAAATTTACAGGATATGTTGTATTTTATGTAAATGTATTTGTAGTTTCAATTAAATGTACAGTATTTTGTATCTCTATGACAATTAATTGAAATTAATTAACTGAAAGAAAAGAAAAATCCTGTAAGAAACCAGGCTCAGTTGGAATTTTGACTTCATGCCAACTTTGATCAATGTGTCAAGTTTGAAGAATTTATTTATTTATTCATTTATGTTTTCTTTCATTCTGAATAGCCATTATGCTTCTTTCTTTCTTTTATTATTATTATTCATATTGCTCTTTGAGTGCCTTGGACTATGGACCCCTTCATCAAGAGAACCCAAACACTCTTTGCTTGCATAGATAAGAACTGAAATAATGATTTAATTGTAAAGAAGGTACATTTTGGTACTTGTTTGTTTGTTTGTGACTTTTCTACAAACAAATTAATAACAATGTCTGCAGAAGCAGTTTTTGGGACCAGAAATTATTCAGACCGAGTGAGGGAAAAAAATTGAAGTTCAGGTTTGCATGAACCTGGGTGACAGAATGCCCAGGAGACTACAGGCTGTCATTAAGGCTAAGGGCTGCCCGACTAAGTATTGATAGTTGTGTAAATACTGTCATACTAACAGCTGTCTGAATAATTTTTGGTTGATTGTAATCCATTACATACCTTTCTATCAAAGTTATATAACATTATCAAGCTGAATTTGTTCTGACACAGTTTAACTGAGTTCTTGTCATATTTTATTACCATTTTCTAAACTATAGCAAATAAACTGTGATAATGTGAGAAATGTTGAAGGTGTCTGAATCAATTTTGGTTTGACTGTATCTATTTGATAAATTAAGTTAACCAACTAACATTATACATACTCTTTTGGTTTCTGTACCCAATATTTAAAAAATTTACGAATGCAATAAAAATATTGGTATCGGTACTCGGTATTGGCAAGTACCAAAAATAAAAGTATTGGTATTGGGCGA
>NW_015506283.1:157279-165776 GCF_001515645.1 Sinocyclocheilus grahami
ATGCCCAGGAGACTACAGGCTGTCATTAAGGCTAAGGGCTGCCCGACTAAGTATTGATAGTTGTGTAAATACTGTCATACTAACAGCTGTCTGAATAATTTTTGGTTGATTGTAATCCATTACATACCTTTCTATCAAAGTTATATAACATTATCAAGCTGAATTTGTTCTGACACAGTTTAACTGAGTTCTTGTCATATTTTATTACCATTTTCTAAACTATAGCAAATAAACTGTGATAATGTGAGAAATGTTGAAGGTGTCTGAATCAATTTTGGTTTGACTGTATCTATTTGATAAATTAAGTTAACCAACTAACATTATACATACTCTTTTGGTTTCTGTACCCAATATTTAAAAAATTTACGAATGCAATAAAAATATTGGTATCGGTACTCGGTATTGGCAAGTACCAAAAATAAAAGTATTGGTATTGGGCGAGTACTGGAAAAAGTGGTATCGGTGCATCCCTAGTTAAAACTCATCATACAGTTGTCTACCTAAAGACATTAATAGCTACAAAATCAGCTTCAATTTCACAGCTTTCATTTCTGCCTACATGCCATCAGTAATGCTGGAAATACATTCTGGAAAACAGGGGAAAACACACAACATTTGTCTAATTGCCTATGCAGTGTCTGACTTACCAGTTATACATATATTTTATTAATAAAATGAATATTAATTTATGACAGGTGGTAAAAAGTATTTTGCATTCTACCAAAAAGTCTTCATATTAAAACAAATTATTAAGGATTTTTAGATCATGTAAGGTAGAGCTAAAATTGATCAAAGATTTACTTTATTATTGTAGTTTTTAGTTGCTATTTTGCAGTTTTTTTAAACCTACAAATTAAAAAAAATAAAGTTTTGTGGTGAAAATGTCTCATAGACAACACAATCTACTTTTAGTATCCCTAAAACATTTTCTTAAAATAATTAAATCAGTTCAACTGTTGCATTTTAAGCACCATGAACAACTCATTGTTTCAAATGCAATTACATGTGCATATGGCAAAATCAAGGCTAAAGTGAGGAGAAAATCAAGACAAGGGCTGACAATCGAAGGAAAGACTTTCAGGCAGCTAATGAATAACACAAACAGTTGTCTAATTACTGTAGATGGTATAATTTAAATGCTGTTCAGAAAAAATGGAGGAATGATAAAGTGAGAGAGACAGACAGATACAAAGTGTGACAGGTCTGCCATGTGTGGCTGTCTTCAGCACAGTCACAACTCACTGTGGGACCCCAGTGAGGTAGAAGGCAGTTACCCTGACAACTAACCGCCAATAATGATGTCTGCGGCTTTGATTGACACATGTGCTATCTCTCTTAATACCATGTATAGAGATCTCAAACATGAATATATGGAGATCTCACTTTGCTTTTTCAGTCCCCTATTTTCCGATTAGATATCTTTCATCATGTTAACAAGCAGAGCGAACCGGTGCTTCTGATTGGCCCTATGACAGCGTTGCCTTGGTGACATGCTGGGCTCTGACAGCCCCTCAGGCCCTCACCTAGCTGTCGTCAGGTCCAGGCTGAGAAATAAATTGGATCTGTATGAGAAGAGTGTAGCTAGATGACTCATACAGAACAGTTAGTCATACAGCAACTAATTACATGAAAAGGCCTTAACCAATTTAGCATGAGATTTTCTGTTCTTCTGGTGTTGACTACTGCAGCCAAAAGTAACCCTGCATGAAGAACAGAAGAGATGATGGAGTGGAGAGGAGAGGAGAAAATTAGAGGAGAATAAAGGGGAGAAAGTTAAAGGGGAGAATGAGAAAGAAATAAGAGGAGAGGAGAATAAGATGACGAGGAGAGGAGAGGGGAAGATGAAAGGGGAGTGGGAGTAGAGAATGAGTGGAGTGGAGAGGATTAAAGGGGAGAATTAGAAGAAAAAGAGGACAGAAAACGAGGAGAGGAGAGGATGAAAGGGGAGAATGAGAAGAAAAAGAAGACAGAAAACGAGGAGAGAAGAGGAGAGGAGAAAGGATAAGATGAGAAGATGAAAGGGGAGAAGGAGAAGGAAATGAGAGGAGAGGAGGATAAGAGGACAGAGAACAAGAGGAGAGGAGAAAATTAGAGGAGAGGAGAATAAGAGGAGAAGAGAGAGAATATGAGAGGAGAGGATGAAAGGGATCAACAAGAAAGTAATGTGAAGAAATGAGAGAAGATGAGAAAACAAGAGTAGAGGAGGGTAAAAGGAGAAAAATACAAAAGAGGAGAGAAGAGGAGAAAATTAGATGAGATGAGCAAAAGAAGAAGTGAGGTTGACAGAAAAGAGGAGAGGATCAGGGAAGAAGAGGAAAGAATGAGAGAGAAGATAATCAGAAAACATGGTGAGAGGAGAGAATTAAAATTGAGGAGTAAAGTACTGAAGGATCAGATGATACACTTAACAAAAAGGAGAGGAGAGAATAAACAGAGGACGGGAGGAAGGAGAAAACAAGAAGAGAGAATGAGAGGTGAGGAAATGACTGGAGGAGAGAAGAGGAGCAGATCTGACACTTTGAGGGAGGTGGAAGGCAGATAGCACAGATGTCAAATAGCACAGCTCACAGGGAGGATGGAAAGAGAGTCACAAAGACACGACCCTGGGTTTGAAAGAGCAAAACAAATAAAGCAGTGGAACAAGTGAACATCTCGTTCTGCTCCTCCTCTCTCTCCCTCCATCTACTGGGTTGGCCTCAGACCTCAGTGAAATCCCAGACGATTCTATTTGGCTTTGGCTTTTCCTGTAGAGTGACCTGGATAATGGCTCCTCAGAGAATATGGCATCTCACTGAACTAGATTCAAAGCGCTCCGAGAGAGAAGTGCCTTCATACCCACAACACAAGCACTTCACTCTAGAAGCTCTGTACCTGACTTGAGCACCTCAAACTGGAAAGACTTCTCAATTATTGCTGGATTGTATAGTAATTTTAATCAGTAATTATGTCCCCACTGGATGCAACAAATGCCTTGTTTGTAATGGGTTTTATTGGTTTTGTCTTGTTGCACCGGGACAAGGCATCACAATATGGTGAGGGGCGTAACATTTCCGTCACACGCTAGTGGAATTCGGCCAAACACAACGCACTGGATGGCTGGCCAATCAGAGCACACCTTGCTTTTCAGACCGATGAGCTTTGTAAAAATCAACGCGTTTCAGAAAGGCGGGGCATAGAGGAGAAAAAATAATGTACAGTATGTGGAAATAATGTGTTTTTTGAACCTTACCCCACAAACACATTTCATTACACCAAATAATGTTATTTTTTAGCAACATCATATTACCCCTTTAAAATAAAATTCTGAACTAGGAAATCAGTTGTCATTTTCTCTCACACAAGCAATTAAAGCAAACATAAAAAATACAAATAAAATAAATACATATTTTATGCATATTAATACAATACAGACTAAAATATTTAAATATATAAAAAATATAATAATATTGTATTATCAAGTTCTGAACTACATGTCAACTAGTAGCCAGGAATATACAGTAAATTATAGAGAGGTAAGAGGAGAGGTGTTTAAACGGCACACATGAAAGTCAACGATACCTCAAATGGTACTTCGGTACTAAGTAGGTACTAAAAAAACGAAAACGTTACGGTACCAGGTTTTTTTAAGTACCGGTGGTACCGAGTACCCGGTCAACGTGGTTCTTGATGCGCTATCCGAAAGGTGTGCAAATGCGCTCTCTTCATAAAAGCACTGAGACGTGGCGACATCAAAACGAGGAAACACACCAAACTAACAAAATACTTTAAAGACACCCAAATCAAATGAAAGAGTTCAAGCAGGTAAGTTTCATTTTCATTTTTAATATTTAGATCAGTGTTTTCCATACATTGATTTATTTGTGGCGGCCGCCACAATATCAAAACTCACCGCCACAAATAGATTTTCCAAAAGGCTTTAACTTCGTTGAATAAACATGAGCACTGCATGTGTCAAAGTCGAAACCCGGTGCGGGTGTTTTTATATCACAAATTATGGATGTCATTTTCATTTCATCTTGCATGTAATGCCTGAGCAGCGTTTGTGAGCTGAGCGCTGCTTTGTGTATAATGTTAGCCGTTACTGGGGAAACCTCTATCTCTCCCACTCCAACATCGCCTCCTGCTGGTAGAGAATGATTTTGCATATATATGCCGCCACAAATAGAGTGCAAGTCTGGGGGAAACACCTCTTCTGTTATGAATAGTATTCAATATTTTAATTTGAATGTCGGATTGAAATGAACATTACTGTTATTAGAGTAGTTAATCGTTAGCATAGGCGCGGCTAACGCTAATATAATGAGCATTAGAATGAAGTTTCTTTATTAACTATTTAATGCTCCGTGGTTCTTGATGCGCTATCCGAAAGGTGTGCAAATGCGCTCTCTTCATAAAAGCACTGAGACGTGGCGACATCAAAACGAGGAAACACACCAAACTAACAAAATACTTTAAAGACACCCAAATCAAATGAAAGAGTTCAAGCAGGTAAGTTTCATTTTCATTTTTAATATTTAGATCAGTGTTTTCCATACATTGATTTATTTGTGGCGGCCGCCACAATATCAAAACTCACCGCCACAAATAGATTTTCCAAAAGGCTTTAACTTCGTTGAATAAACATGAGCACTGCATGTGTCAAAGTCGAAACCCGGTGCGGGTGTTTTTATATCACAAATTATGGATGTCATTTTCATTTCATCTTGCATGTAATGCCTGAGCAGCGTTTGTGAGCTGAGCGCTGCTTTGTGTATAATGTTAGCCGTTACTGGGGAAACCTCTATCTCTCCCACTCCAACATCGCCTCCTGCTGGTAGAGAATGATTTTGCATATATATGCCGCCACAAATAGAGTGCAAGTCTGGGGGAAACACCTCTTCTGTTATGAATAGTATTCAATATTTTAATTTGAATGTCGGATTGAAATGAACATTACTGTTATTAGAGTAGTTAATCGTTAGCATAGGCGCGGCTAACGCTAATATAATGAGCATTAGAATGAAGTTTCTTTATTAACTATTTAATGCTCCTATAACTTTTATTACGGTAAAAAAAACAGGAGGACTTGATGATATTTACTATTTTTACACACCAGAGGCTTTTAAATGTATTGTGAATCTAAAATATGCGTGTTAGAGAATGTACAAATGGTTAACATTGTTTGTCATATCAGTCAGAAAAGCAGTTCTGGGCTTTTTTTTATTTTTATTTTGCTAACTTAGTTGTTATACTTGGCTGAATACCTCTAGGTTTTAAAAAGCCCTTTAAAATTAAATATGAACACAGTTTGGATTAAATTAAAGTATAGTCAAATTTTTTCTTTGGTACCGAAACTGGTACCGAGAACTGTGGATGTTCACTGGTATTGGTACCGAATACTGACATTTTGGTACCGTGACAACAATAACCTCAAACTACCAGGGACTTGCAATGTGAATGGATATGAGTCACAAAACATCAGAACAGCATGTACACAGCCAATGCCTCATAACATACTTCATTTAAAACACTCAGTAACTAGTTCCTCTGGTTCCTCTGGTGAAAACAGCTTCCTTTTATCCATGGCAGTTCAATTACCGAAGGACAGATTTAAAAAAATAATGTTTTCCAAATAGTAACAATGATTTTACACAATTAACAGTCAAACATTTATTGCATACTAACAGAGGATCATGGTTAATGTAATTTATTCATTCATGATTGTGACTGTGTTTTTCAATCCACTTTTCAGTAATGCATTCACTGCATTCACTATATATGCAGGAGTTCTAAACACATTTGCATATTTATAGTCAGGATTGCCTTATTTTACTTCTTATGTTACTAGCTTTGTATACTGCATACTATGATTGAAAAAGATCGGATTTTACCCATTGGGATTTAACTGGACTGTAAAACATCCAAAAGCTTGTGTGGCCTTGGTGATGTCACACAAAAAGGAAAGTTGTTTCAATTACAGCAAATTATTGTGTTTTTATGAAATATTACATTTATTTGTTTCAGAATAACTTAGACTGATGAGTCATGTACAACAAACTCAGTAATGTGCAATAAGAAAGTAAATGTTGACTTTCTGTCCCAGTTTAGCCCCGTGGGGTCGAAGCCTGCATCGGTATTTTCTTGCCCGCGAAAATAACTAAAAATACTCTGTCAATTTTGACCGTACAGATAAGAATAAGGTATCATTTTAAACTGCAAAGAGTCTACTTTTATTTGTCTATAGTCATAATAACAACAAAACAATGTGCTTTTGTAAAATAAAGAAAATAAACAGGGTGCGCTCTCAGTCCTCACTGTCTCCGCGAACTGCTTTTATGTAAATCCCTACATCACCGTAAACAAAACAGCAACATGTTCATCTCGGATACTTTTCATTTTTGGAAGAAGACGCTGAGAGGAATAAGCCTTGCATTTACCTCAGAAGACGGGCTGCGAGGAAAAAGCCATGTATTTACCTCAGAAGATGCGCTGAGAGGAAAAAGCTTTATGTTTACCTCACAAATAGAACGCGAGCGTGGCTGGAGCCAGCAGAGGAGATCTTTCATGCGAGTAAGGTATGTTTCTTATTTGCATTAGATAATGTGTTGTTGTGACATAAACTTGAACACATTTACTAGTTGGACTTTTCCCAAACTATAAATCCAGACTAAAATGTGTGAAATTGAGTGCAACCTTTTGAAATAAAATCTAAAATCTAAAATATGCATGTTAGAGAATGTACAAATGGTTAACATTGTTTGTGATATCAGTCAGAAAAGCAGTTCTGGGCTTTTTTATTTTTATTTAGCTAACTTAGTTGTTATACTTGGCTGAATACCTCTAGGTTTTAAAAAGCCCTTTAAAATTAAATATGAACACAGTTTGGATTAAATTAAAGTATAGTCAAATTTTTTAATTAGCATGTTTTTGTGTTTTGCTTTGGTACCGAAATTGGTCCCGGGATCTGTGGATTTTCACTGGTATTGGTACCGAATACTGACATTTTGGTACCGTGACAACAATAACCTCAAACTACCAGGGACTTGCAATGTGAATGGATATGAGTCACAAAACATCAGAACAGCATGTACACAGCCAATGCCTCATAACATACTTCATTTAAAACGCTCAGAAACTAGTTCCTCTGGTTCCTCTGGTGAAAACAGCTTCCTTTTATCCATGGCAGTTCAATTACTGAAGGACAGACAAAAAAAAAAAAAAAAAACGTTTTCCAAATAGTAACAATGATTTTACACAATTAACAGTCAAACATTTATTGCATACTAACAGAGGATCATGGTTAATGTAATTTATTCATTCATGATTGTGACTGTGTTTTTCAATCCACTTTTCAGTAATGCATTCACTGCATTCACTATATATGCAGGAGTTCTAAACACATTTGCATATTTATAGTCAGGATTGCCTTATTTTACTTCTTATGTTACTAGCTTTGTATACTGCATACTATGATTGAAAAAGATCGGATTTTACCCATTGGGATTTAACTGGACTGTAAAACATCCAAAAGCTTGTGTGGCCTTGGTGATGTCACACAAAAAGGAAAGTTGTTTCAATTACAGCAAATTATTGTGTTTTTATGAAATATTACATTTATTTGTTTCAGAATAACTTAGACTGATGAGTCATGTACAACAAACTCAGTAATGTGCAATAAGAAAGTAAATGTTGACTTCCTGTCCCAGTTTAGCCCCCTGGGGTCGAAGCTTGCATCTGTATTTTCTTGCCCGCGAAAAGAACTAAAAATACTCTGTCAATTTTGACCGTACAGATTAGAATAAGATATCGTTTTAAACTGCAAAGGGTCTACTTTTATTTGTCTATAGTCATAATAACAACAAAACAATGTGCTTTTGTAAAATAAAGAAAATAAACAGGGTGCGCTCTCAGTCCTCACTGTCTCCGCGAACTGCTTTTATGTAAATCCCTACATCACCGTAAACAAAGCAGCAACATGTTAATCTCGTATACTTTTCATTTTTGGAAGAAGACGCTGAGAGGAATAAGCCTTGCATTTACCTCAGAAGACGGGCTGAGAGGAAAAAGCTTTATGTTTACCTCACAAACAGAACGCGAGCGTGGCTGGAGCCAGCAGAGGAGATCTTTCATGCGAGTAAGGTATGTTTCTATTTGCATTAGATAATGTGTTGTTGTGACATAAACTTGAACACATTTACTAGTTGGACTTTTCCCAACCTATAATTCCAGACTAAAATGTGTGAAATTGAGTGCAACATTTTGAAATATGATAGGCAACCTTTCATTACATCTAAATGTATGGCGTGAGGATGGTTTTTTGTTCAATATTATAAACAATATATAAAAGTAATTGTTTACACAATATAAAAGTAATGTCTAAGAATGTTTGGTAACACTTTACTTGAAGGGGTGTGCATAAGACTGACATGACACCTTCATAATCATGACATGACACACGCCATGAATATGAAGGAGGTTTTATGCATGTTTATGACAACTGTCATTAAGTGTCATTCAC
>NW_015506283.1:166165-191248 GCF_001515645.1 Sinocyclocheilus grahami
GTTGGGTAGGGGTGGGGGGGGGGGGGGTTAAGAAATGATAGAAATTGATAATTTTATTTAGCAAGGATGCTTTAAATGTAAAAGTGAAGATAAAGACATTTATATTGTTACAAAAGATTTCTATTTCAGATAAATGCTGTTCTTCTTGTGCAAAGACAACTATCAGTTGGCCCATCCATATTCTGGATCAACCAGTGATGTGAGTTTATAATCATAACTACTTTTGCATTCTGATTGGTGCTGTTAGTGGCACTGAAATTTTTTTTAAAAACAAGTTCACTTTTAACCGTCTAACCTCATTCTACTCATGCGTATATGTTAAGGAATGTCTCATTACATACCTGTAACGTGAGATTATAATCTATCTGTCCTGTGTAAGCAAAGGTACAGAACAAGTATCTTTGCTAAACGAAATGCTTGAGGTAATTACACACTGTTTGTTCCAAAGCACATTAGCAAATGCACTGTTTAATATTCATGAGGAGAGATGGTGACTTAAATGGATTTGTAGTGTGTACTCCACTCGCTTCTAATCACTGGCAAAGATTCAGAGAAAAACAACAGACGAAAAAATCTTTGGGCTGTTTTTATCTCAGTTTTTTGTTGCAGAGTGTTTATTTAGTACCTGTTTCGATTATTTATCTCACTTCGACCAGTTACAGGAAGAACATGTTATGGAAGTCAATGCGGTTATTCTTGTTAAGCATTAGCCTTTTAAAAATGTATGTGTAGTAATTTAAGAAAGTGTTTCCTTCTATCACACCTACGGTAAATCAGATTTCCAGGAATTTGTTCTCATTAAGTGTGAAGACTTAAAGGGGTCATATGATGCGATTTCAATTTTTCCTTTCTCTTTGGAGTGTTACAAGCTCTTGGTGCATAAAGAAGATCTGTAAAGTTGCAAAGACTAAAGTCTCAAATCCAAAGAGATATTCTTTATAAAAGTTAAGAGTCAACCACGCCTACCTAAAATGGCTCGTTCTAACATGCCCCCACATATCTACATCACTATGTGGGAAGATTTGTATAACGCCGCACAAATGTTCACGCAAAGAAAGAAAGCGTAACTTTTATTCTCACTGTAGTATTGTTGTTGCCGCCGCCGCCATGTTGTGTGTTGCTGTGTGTTTCGTTGTGAAAGCGAAACTACTTTGTTTGGACTTCCAAAAGAGGACACGACTAGAAATCAGTGGTTAAGTTGTATTTACAACACTGTTCCAGAACAGTTCAACCCAAATATTCAGATGTGTGCAGCGCATTTTATGGAGGACCGTTTCCTGATCCTGGGAGAGTAGACTACAATGCTGTTCTAACTCACGGACTGTATGTAAGTTTTTTTATTTAAAGAATTTGCCACTGACGATTCAAACGTGAGTTTTTTGGGCAGTGTAGAGTAGCACTTGTTGTTTGTCATTTCTCCGATCACAAATGCAGACATGGTTTTATGTTTACGCGGCACGATGCAACGCAACGCGTAAAAAGACAGTATAAGTCATTATAATCCGTAATTATGTCCCCACTGGATGCAATAAATGCCTAGTTTATAATGGGTTTTAATGTTTTTGTCTCGTCGCTCTGGCCGGACAGGGCATCACAATATGGTAAGGGGCGTAACATTTCCATCACACGCTTGAGGTATTCAGCCAATCACAATGCACTGGATAGCTGGCCAATCACAGCACACCTCGCTTTTCAGACCGATGAGCTTTGTAAAAATCTACGCGTTTAGATAGGCATAGAGGAGAAACAATAATGTACAGTATGTGGAAAATAATGTGTTTTTTGAACCTTAAACCGCATAAACACATTTCATTAAACCAAATACACAAAATAATGTTCTTTTTAGCAGCATCATATGACCCCTTTAAACCCTGTTCATACGAAGGATGATAACTATAAAAATAACAATATAGTTCTAAAAATCGTTCTCAATATTAAAGAATAGCAGTGTCCACACCACAGCTATAACGATAAAGGCACAGAGAAACGATATCACTGGAATCACTTTCAGAATGTTTTTTTTCCCATCTGTTGAAAAATAAAAACACTGACGGACAATCAGAATCAATCCTGCAATCACGAGCTTGAGAATTTAAAGCAGCAGAGGGGTTTGCGCTTAGAACAGACAGACAATATTTTCCTCTGGTGTGGATGCTAATATAGTTGTCTTTATAGTTATCGTTCTTGGTGTGAACGGGCCTTTAGACTTCACATGAGAAAATTAATTTGGACATTTTTAACCATTTGTACAAACATACAAAGGAAAAAAAAAATACAAAGACTCGTTCTCCCCTTTTCAATAAAGGTATTCGCCTAAACTGTCCAACAACAGATTTGAGAAAGGGAAATTATTCTTATTGTTTTTATATTAATATACAAATTGTATAACAAATCTATACATATTCATATTTATATAGTAAGGAATTAAAATTACATAGTAAAATTAATTATCTGAATAAAACTACATTATGCTGTTGTTATTCCTTTTTAAGCCATGCGAAAATTTATAAAATTATAATGTAAAATTAATACAGAAAATGAATATAATAAATAAATGTTTAAAACTTGCCACTTCAATGTGATGCCATTTTAATAAATACTAAGTTAACATAAATATTTTAGTGTCAGTTGCCAGTAGATAAAATAAAGTGTAAACTGAATGTGAAAGTAAATGTATTCCATATACCAAACTGTATAAACATCCAACTAAAATGGAACATGAATTCACACAGGACTAAAAAATAAAGGTTACTTTGTCTGTTTTCAGTAGGCCTTTGTATTATAACACACCATGTGCTGAATTAGGGCTTGCTTATTTATGAATCCAAACAAACCAAAACTGAAATAAAAACATCTCATGAACAGACATTCAGCTGTACTTTCCAAAACGGCCGTACACACACTCACAGTAAAGGAAAAACAGGCCCACGCCCCTCCACTTTGCCATCTTTCTGACGTGCCAATCACAGGAAGTTGGCAGGCAGTGTGGGAGAGAAGCCCTGGGGAGAAAGCTGAACACAATACAGGAGATTCCAGCACTCTGGAACGGCGTGAGCAAGCTCACACAATATAAGGTTTTCAGATATGTGACCTGAGTAAGGATGACTTCATCAGACCCTGACTCTCTCTCTTTCTCGCCAGTTTTTCTTCACTCTAAGGTGGCATGTGGAAAGGCTGCTAGAGAATGACTACTTGGTCACCGCCTTGTTTCATTTTGACCAGACGTTACTAAGAACCAGTAATCTGCCTTAAAAATCATCTGTCTATGAGGACAGTAGACAGCAGGTTCTGTCAAAGAGCTACAGCAAATCCACACGGGTATTGTGATTGACACTTTGTGAACGTCACGGGGGTGTGTGATAAACTTGGGACTACTGTATTTACTGTAATTACGCAAGTTCGACTACATGTGGCATCATCAAGGGTTTTAACACATTAAAAAATTATACCAACCCTTATGTAAAAGTACTGTGGTAACACTATGGTACATTGATGGTCAATGAGAAGGAAGGAAAGGAAAAAAAAAATACAGCAAAAATACGTCACTATGTGGACATATTAGCATAATGCCGCCCAAATGTGCATGCAAAGGAAGAAGGAGTGGTTTCAGGAACAGCAGTTGTGTTGATGCAGCCATGTCAGGGAGACGCTGTGTTTCAGTGCGAAAGCAAAAGCACTTTATTTGGCCTTCCGGAAGTAGATGCAATTAGGAATCATTGGTTAAGATTTATTTACAACAGAACAGCACAACCCAGATGTTTGAATTTGTGCAACGCATTTTATGGAGGATGGTCAGCTGTCTTAACCGCGGCTTGTGTACTGCATCATCACTGTGTCTGTCACGCGACTCTGTTGCCCTTTCGGGCTTGAACTGATGGTAAAACTAACGACATTATTAACTGTCTTGATATTTACTTTGAAAGCTGAAGCGATTATGGTAAGGGGCGTTACATTTCCGATGCGTGCTTGTGGTGTTCGGCCAATCACAATGCACTGGGTCAGCTGGCCAATCAGAGCAGACTGCACTTGTCAAAGGAGGGGGCTTTGTTGAAAACGACGCGTTTGAGAGAGGCGGGGCATAGAGGACCTACAATAATGTACAGTATTTGAAAAAGAATATGTTTTTTGAACATTAAACCATGTCAACATATTCTGTTACACCAAATACACAAAATAATGATCTTTAAAATAGCATCATATGACCCCTTTAAAATGCATATTCTTAGAGATTTTATAATTCTGTTCACATTGGGTTCATATGGGTTTGAGAAACCTTTCAATACAATTTTCAATTTAATGACAAAAATGTATTTCAATTCTATTTTATAGAATTATTTCTATTTAATTATATTTCGTTGATACTCAAAAACAAATTGTTGTGGTTATGAATGTTTTTATGTTTCTTATTAATTTATTATATATTTTGTGTGGTAATGTGCTGCTGTGACATATACATTTCCCTTGGGGATTAATAAAGTTTATCCAATCCAATTATTTCTATTTTTGTGAAATTCAAGAATTATGCCATTTTAATAAGACCTTTTGCTCATTAATATAGCAGGACATTTTGACTTTGCATCCTCTAAAAAATATAAAAAATACATTGTAATAATATACAGTAGGGCAAAAAAGTATTTAGTCAGCCACCAATTGTGCAAGTTCTCCCACTTAAAAATAAAAAAAACACTTTTTATTATAGGAAAGTTTCATTTAAAAAGTATTAATAAATGAATAAGCATCATGTCATTGACTCGATATCAGATGGCAATACTTCAATATATACACCATGGTACTCAGTGATTAACATCTTAATTTACTATGTTATTACCTAGGTATACGTCTATTAAAAAAAACATATGTAATCATGCCTAAAAACCATAACAACGCTTTTTCTATAGCAAATAAAATGGCATAAAACAAGCTGATTAGATAAAGAAAATCATGCAAGAAATCTGGCATACGGCAGAAAAAAAAGCCTTGTCACTTAGCGTTTTCTATTTATAGTGACATTTTAATTTCGCCTACTTGCAAATGTCAGAATATTGCACTAAACGGCAACTTGAAATGGTCAAAAGGAGCTGAGTTAATTTGAACAAGATCTTGTCGCTGAGAAAGAATGCAGTAGATGAAATCAATACTAGAGTCGCTCTTTGAGAAAAGAGAGCCACTGGGTTGGCAAGAGCTCTTTGTAGTAAGTGAAGCTGATGCGGGCAGTTGAGGAGACTGTAATTAACTTTATAGGAGTGATCAGGGACTCTAGAAGCATTTGCTGTTGAGTTTCTTTGCTAGCGTACTAAAGAAGGCCTTTCGATTTGATAACCCTACAACATTGCTTTAAAACAGAGCTCCCTCAGTTTTGTTTAGATGAGGTCAACAACTTTTTATGTTGCGGGTGTATGCCAGCACAACATCTGTGCTCCCCCTGAGGGCAACTCATTCACCTTCAAGGTTAAAGTGAGTGCTACGGAGAACCAATTAGAGGTTTCAAGGGTGATGTGCCTTATAGACTACACAATAGAGTAGGATTGTGTGGCATATTGCCACAAAAAAAAAAAAACTAAAATGGTGTGAAGCCATCAGTTTTGTTCATTTTGATACCAGACTATCTATTCAGACCAGTTATGCATTCAGGTAGCATATGTCAAGCACAAAACCAAAAGTCAATGTTTAGGGATGTAAGTTTATTTTATTTTTGTTTATTTAGTAAGTGATTATTATTACTATGTAATTACTATTTAATACCTAGTGTATTACATGTGTATTACATATGAATTAATTCAATTGTAACACTTATTATGGTGTGTATAAGTTCTGCAATGTTGGTGACGTAAATATGATTTGTTTACGTGCATATGCATTAGCTGAACCAGACTGAAAAAAAGGCTTTAGTTTGTGAGCAATTTGTGTTTATGAAGCACAATTTATGATATCATTGTTGTCATTTTTTTTATTCCTGATCATGTTTTTGAAACATAATTTGATCATATCTCAGTCTTTCTCCATTCAAGTGCAGTACACAGGAGCTGTGTTTGCACAGCTGGAAACAGCTGCCCGGGGACATTATGAATATGGCCACCGATTAAACAGACTTGCCTTGAAGGGACTTTAGATTACATGAACTCTATCACAATAAATGCTAAGCATGCTGAGACAAAAAAGGAAAAACGTTAAATGAAGAAAGTTCATACTGCTAAGTTATGTATGCAGGGGCGTTATCATGGGAGGGTTAACTGGTGTTACCGGGAATTGCTGAGTATATGAATTCAATGAATTCAAGCTACATTTCTGTTTGCATGTCCATTGCTTATTTTCTCGAAAAGCATACTTTTATATTCATACTGTTTTGAAGTATGCAGTATATGCACAGAATGCAAACAGAATACCCAGATAACCAACTAAATTTGACAATATATGAAGTATGCAGTACACTGCATGACATTCTGCATCCCAATATGCAATGCAATTAACCTTCCATTTTTTATTTTATTTTTTGTTTATTTTTATCATTATTATTGTTCTCTAAATTAATGGAGGCAAATATAATATCTATGAAAAACATGTATTTTTAACATTAGAGAAAGTGAGAAAGTGATGTGACATGTTGCTAAGTATGGCGTCCCATACTTGGAATTTGTGCTCTGCATTTAACCCATCCAAGTGTACACACACCCGGAGCAGTGGGCAGCCATTTTTGCTGCAGCGCCTGGGGAGCAGTTGGGGGTTCGGTGCCTTCCTCAAGGGTCTCAACTCAGTCATGGTATTGAGGGTGGAAGAGAGTGCCGGTCATTCACTCACCCCACCTAAAATCCCTACAAAACTGCAACCTTTGTGTTACAGGTCCAACTCTCTAACCATGTCATTTTCTTTCTTGTTATTTGGTAACAACTCTACAATATATGACCCATTTCCGTGTGATTTTTGAGTCATATGTGCCATGTCATAATTGGTTTCTGTGGTAATTAATTTTTCCCTCTGAGGACATTGTTTGCTAGCTCATAACACTGCCAAACAAACAACAGGAAGCTTTCAGGAAGGTGTCTGACTTTCACATTGAGAGGCAGAAATGTGTGACAAAGCACAGTTACGGCATGAAGTCTTTTTTAGATGTTTTGACCATCTAGGTTTTTATAGTTCATGTTCTGACATCGTTGTCAAAGCTCTCAGCATTATATTTTCTCTGAAACCTCAAGACAAGTGAAAGACAGGTGGTATGAGAAAGCAATGCACTCTGTGGAAATATGTTGTTTTCAAAGTGAGTAGGCTATTTGTCTACAGAAATACTGTAAAGTCTGTAAAAAGAAGTCGGTTAGTGTTATGAAAGTGAGTTATCTCTCCAGGTTATGTCAGGAAAATGTATGACATACATTCATACAGTAACTTAGCTAGACTGACTAGACAGTCATACTTATAATTCTTTAAATTACAGAGTCTAAAGGCCACACCAATTACAGTAACTATAACTATAAAATTCACATTTCTTCAGAGAAAAGTTTTTTTTCCTATTTTTAACCAGAGTGGTGTAACATTTTTGAGCGCTATAAACAAATGCACTCAAACAAATCGCTGTAGCTGAATAAAAGGCAGATAGAAACAATTAAGACTGATTAAACATGCAGACAATAAACACAAGACTGTGACAAGATATGCTTTATCTGTGTTCTTCAAGCCATTTTGATCTATTTGATAAGAATAAAGCATATTTATAATGCAATGCTACTCTACATAGCATTTATTATTGTACAGAACGCTATAAAATAATATATTTTCTGCTCATTCTGTGATAAGATCTCAAATGGAAGTTATTCAAACACCCGACTGATGTTATCAGTGAGTTTGGAGTAAAAACATGTTATTACACGTTATTTTGTTGCACAACAGGTTTACAAAAACTTCTCATTACAAGTTTGGGAAGATATTTGGCACATGTTGCTTTTTCAAATGCAATTAATAAGTGACTCAAAATCGAGCCGCTCTTCACTATGAAACACTCTGTGCATATTTATTTACTTAATAAAAATGGCAGCCTTTGTGATTTCATAATTGTACTAAGCTAAATTGCGATTTCGGTTTTATTTTGATTAATCTTGCATCCCTACCCATAACTACATCATTATGGGGACAAAAAGTATTGTGGATCATAGAGATGCACCGATCGATCGGCCAGGGATCGGAATCGGACGATTTTCCTCATGATCGGCCCGGATCGGTGATCGGTCGGTCAGTCTCACTTCTTTCCGATTTCGAGCCGATCCGTTTTGTTACCAGCGACATAGGCAATAACATCAGCCGCGCATTCTCGCTCTCTCTCACACACATATCATTCGCTCCGGTTAAATAGTGCTTGTATTGCACATTATAGTCATTCCCGCAGGTTTTGTGCTTATACCAAACGCACGCGCACCACGACTGATCTATATTAGTGGCGCGCACAATCCACACTCAGTCTCAAACAGCTTGTGAGCCACAGATACCTAAATGAGTGGCAAACTGCACTAAAACGTTCAAATATACTGTATATAAAATTATGTCAAAATGCCCGTCTTGGCGAGTATCCAGTTAAACACAGTCAGTTTTGGAACGTTAAATAGTTGAGAAAGAGAACGCATGTTGTGTAACAGTATTTTGGGTCCGTGGATAAACTCTTAAAGGGACCGCAGTCCAATATTCCTGCTGCTGTCTGTCATGTTAATCAAAGAACAAAAGACAAAGAAAATCATTTTCTGCTCTTGACTGAATACGTTTTATAACTTTAATGGTAAGCATTAATCTGTATTTAATTTTTACAATGAAGACTACAGAAATTAAAGTAATCAAATCTAAAATAACACTGGATGTAGTATTTCTTGCCTGAATAAAAACTTACTTAACCTGAAAAACTTAGTTTCATAGCTTTCTTTATTCTATTGCATTTATTTGTGCTGTTGTTTGCCATTTTTTAATTTGTTCTTATTTTATTACTGACTTTTTACTTGTGTTTTGTTATGAAAATAAAACTTTGCGTTGAAGAAAAGTAGATTTCTGTTTGTATATGCTGTCAATTATAGTTCTTAGAAAGAAAATCGGAATCGGCAGATCACACTAACAAAAAATCGGAAATCGAAATCGGCCAAGAAAATGGCATCTCTAGTGGATCAGCTAAACAACTTGCACTGGGAATGCTAACCGCATAGCTTTCACCAAATAATGCAGCTTGTTTATCCCTGCACACTACCAAAACAAACAACAACAACAACAAAAATGAGTAAGCAGTATATGTCGTAGGCTACTTGGTTTTCAGTAAATAAACTAGTATTCAATTAAACAACTTAAAAACAGTTTTTTGACACTTATTCAACTTACCAATACAACAGTGGTCTTGGATTTTATACTGACACCTAGTGGCCTGAATACAATATAACACAAAATGTCATCGTAGTAGGGATGCAACGATTGTAGATTTTGTTGGTATGATTATTGTCTGAGGAATAATCACGGTTTTACGGTTATGCCAACATTACTAATGTATAAAATCACATGAACACTCTTTAGATATTAAAGTGTTATTTATTGCTGGCTTTTGAATCAGAAAAAATACAGTAACCAACAATACATCACAAAAAAATAATAAACAAAAGACAAACAAAAGTCCATCTCTCCCATTGGAATTAAAAAAAGGTGACCTCTGCTCTGTAAACATCCATGACAGTATTTCTCTTTTGAAAATAACAAATGGAAATATTTGCTGCCCCCGTGCCCCGTGACTTTTATTAATAAAATAGATTAAATAGCTTCCTGGAGACGCACAGACGCAGGTAGGCTAATTCACACAGGCAACTGTCACCTCTCTCTCTCTCTCTCTCGAATAATTAATTAAAGTAGCTAAATGTTATAATTCATTCATTCAAAACAATTCTGATCTTACAGCATTATTTAATCTCTTTCTGATCTGAAGCGGGCAGAATGCGGAGCTAACGAGCTATAGCTTCGCGTCAGGTGGTTCTTATCTTCACGTCGTGTATTAAAATCGTTCAATGTACAGCAAGCCGTGCATTATCCCTTATGTATTCGCTCTTTAGCAGCAGTTTTTACAGCAATATTTAAATGACACCCTGGTCATTCTTGGTGTACCCAAAATGGTCCCACACTATCGACAAGCATTTCTCTGGTGGAAATAAAGCTTCGCTGTTTGGTCCCTCTGTAACAGTTCATCTAATGCATGTAGTAGCCTCGTGCCTCTCACGTCATTTTAAGCTGGTGCACCGCTACTTTATTTTTGTTTTGCACAAGCTGCAACAGTTCCGTTCTGTGTAACAAAAACACTCGGTTTAGCGGAACCTTTACGATTAATTAACCGTGACGTTTTAAAGCGCGGTTAATCCCGAAACCGGTTAATCGCTGCATCCCTACAGTGTAGAAACATTTACGTATTTATTTCACAACCAAAAGTGTCCAGTAATGTAGGGTTACTCAGATAAAATGAGTAGAATTCTACAAGTCATGTTATTTAAAATTTCTGCCACCATGAAGAGCAAACACCCTTACATAGAATAAAACAGTGTTTTCTACACCACATCAGTGGAGACTCTTATATGAGTTAATTCCATTAATTATGAAAAAAAGTACACAGTACACCTTTAAAATCAGCATTAGGTCACTAGGCATTTTTTGTGGTAACACTTGGTTGTTACAGTTATGTTTATCAATGTTTATTTTTTATCAGCAATGTCTCCCATCATGCACTCTGCTTTTAAAGGTTACATAAGTGTTCAAATCCAAACTAGATGCTGTTTCCTGCTTTAAAGATGCAAGTATTGCTGTTCAAGTAAACTGTAGGGTGCCCTTCCAAAAGATCTTGTCCCATAACCAATTAGGAAAATGTACATTGATTAAATACTGTCAGTCGTTGGGCCTGCAGTGTTCTGTTCTCTGCTGTACAGTCTGCCCGAGTCTTCCTTATAGAGCGTATTGAGCTCTAGCTCAGCGGGTTTCTTGTCACTGCTCAATACACTCAGACACACTTTTCATTTTCCTCAATACAACCCATTATGTGATCTTTATGGCCTTAAAGGTCAATGGAGTGGCTTCCTGCTGTCGTGACAGATCATGGTGCCAAAAATACCACTGGGAGATCAGCTCAGAGCATTCTGGTCTATACGCAATTCAGTCACCATTGTTTCACACTCAACAACAATTTAGCATTTCAGAAAAAGACAAGGGAGCTTTTAAAATGTTGATGTTGATGAACTATTCCATTTTGGAGTACCTTTTAATGGACCAAACTTCACCAACAGGAATTACGGTAAAGTATCTTGCAAACCTGTTTATTTACAGCAAACTTTCTGTTAATTTGTGTAGCAGTCATTTGGCAGCAAGACAATTTGCCATGACTAGCAAATAGTTGTTTGGCTAACCTTTGGCAAATGGTTATGACAAACATGTTGTAACTGTAGCGTCTGGACCACTCCAACACACAATATATATTTTGTTAGCTAGATTTCACAAATACTTTGTAACACCCCAGGACGCCAGAACAAGACCCTGGTTTCATGGTAACCCGATAATAGATAAATGGATGAACTTTAGCTTTAGCATGCTAACGGTATCTACTGGAATAATGGCATGCTAAAACTCTCTGAAGAAACTCTTTCTAATATGGTAATAAATTGTAACAAATCTACTTCCTTCAACAACACTTTTTAAGACAACTACTTTCATACTTGTAATATTTTAGGTCTATTTGCACATGTACAGATAGACATTAGCTGCAGCATCACAACTAGCTGTTTTTACAGTATCTCACGCCATTAGCAGTGCATGTTTTATTCCTTAAAAACAAGACTTCTCCATTCTGTTCCATTCTGGTCTGTTCCATTCATTTGTATTTTAAATGCAAGGACGTTTTCTGTCTTAGAGCTCCTTAAATTGCGCCTATTATGCCATTTTTTATGTTCCTAATATTGTTTTGGGAGTCTCCTACAAAAGGTTTACAAGTACGCAAGGTAAAAAAGGTCAATTTAATATCACCTAATTTTCAGACGATTCTAAAATGATTTGTTCAAATCAGTTCTAAGATTCAGTCTCTTTAAAACCCACCTTTCTGTGAGCCTACTGTGCTCTGATTGGTCATTTGGCCCAGTCTGTTGTGATTGGTCTACTGCGTACAGTGTATATCTGAAATTATACGAATTGCCATAGTTCCAAATTATGAACACTCGATAGAAAATATAAACATCTATTATTTATCACATTAGAGTTTCATGTAAATCAGGGAGGGCTAAAACATCATCATTGGTCCACTAGTTCTAGACTGACAGCTCCTCCTCTAGCCAATCAGTCGAAGAGGGACGGTGACGTCACTCCAACGCGCCTCATTACTGCCGATGCTCAGTGTTCTGTTCACTTGTACAGGTGAAAATGGACAACTGTCAGCTGGGAAATATCTTTCCATACAGGACACCGTTATATGTGTCTGTCTGTCACTGCGGTACACCTACCTGGCGATCCGTTAACATTAAATGAGCCGTCCTAGTGACCTGTCGCGTTTATATTCACCTGTATTTATTCGCCTCCGGTCACATCGTGAAAGGGATCAGCCACTAAATGCACCGGCCTCGCGAAGTGCCTGGCTCGCCTTTACCTGACTGATTATAAGTCTTGTTATGGGTATTACTGTTAGGAGAGGATAATATGAGTAAGAGCAGGGGTTTTCAAACTGGGGTCCATGTCGTGACCCAAAGCCAGGGGATCCTGCAAAAATTTTTGCTATTCAGTATTTTCCGGACTACACGTTGCATTTTTTATCTTCTGAACGTGCTATGATTTATATTCCAAAGTGACTTATATAATTCATTTAATGTAAAATAAGCAAAACGTAAACAGGTAAAAGCGGGCACTTCAAGGTTTCTATAAATATATTTCTCATTCTGTGTGACAAGTATAACGTTAGACAGTATCGCTGAGTTTTTCTTAATTTCAGGAAGAGGTTCACAGAGATGGCAAGTGCATTTTGTATGTTTTGAGCATCGCCATGCCATGGTGTTTTCCAAACAAATTTATTGCACATGTGAAGGATGTTGTTTAAGTAGATATTCAGATATGAGAGAAGTGCAAAGCCTTCTTTACAAAATAAAAAGGCTACTAGTTTATCAACCAAATGTTACACCGCGTCTAACGATTCACTCATGGAAATGAGAGGTATGTGAGCCCAGCAGTAGGTTCAGTTTTTAGTTTTGTTTTAAATGAGTTATAGGCTTAGCATTTAAAATAAATGTTGTTTGTAAAGAATGGCACTATATACTAATTTATTTTATGACATACAGTTAAGCAAAACACGAGGAAGAGTGGTTTTCCTAATATCAGGACCATTGCAAATGTTTATTGAACTGAAACAATATAACAAGTATATTTTGAGTGAGTTTACTATTAATAGTAACTATTTTCTCATTTTGCTCGATTTCGACAAAGAGTCCAAACAAAGCCACAGCAGAACAGTGTCCTCTACAAGCAACACAGCAGCCTTTCGTGTAGAATAATTCGCTTTATTCTTCACTGAATGAATCAGCCATTTGAATGAATGATTTAATGTCTTATTCTAAAGACAGTAACTTACCGCCACCTACTGGCTGTTTTACTTTCATATTGTTGTTATGTATAACTTTATGTATTTGAAACATTAATATGATAGTGTTAGGCAATTATATAAGTAGCTATGCAAATAAACACAACACAATAAATCATTGTGGAAATCAAATCCACCTGGCCTCTGTAAGTGTCTACACTGTAGCACTATCGTTTTCAAGGCAAAAACATTACATTAGTTCAAAATTAATTTACCGATTTACTCATTTAACGTTAACGGATCGCCAGGTAGGTGTACAGCAGTGACAGACAGACACATATAACGGTGTCCTGTATGGAAAGATGTTTCCCAGCGGACAGTTGTTCATTTTCACGTGAACAGAACTAGTGTTGCCAGATTGGATGGACGATTTCCAGCCCAAAAGCTCACAAAAACCTGCCCAAAAACCGGCCAAAACTTTAACTGTCAAAATAAAGTATTGGAATATGTAAATCAAGATTGATAAGGGCCATTTTTAACTCCTTAAAACAAAATAATGACGACAAAATAATATAAATATAACGTTAGATAAATTTCTCAGGTAAACGGATCAAATCGGTGCAAATAGCCTGCATTAAAGAGAATTAGGCTACCGAACATGAATAAAATATGCAAGCAGACACTGAGCGTGTTTGCACATGCACGTTCTTAAACCGATTATGCTTAATAAGCCGAAAACGCACGTGGTCATGTAAACGCGGTAACCCGTTTTCTTTAATCGGAGTAGGTCATAAACGGCGTAAGCATAAACCGGTCGACACAGGTAGTTTTTTGCCTCTTACCCCGATTTCGCACGGCATGTAAACGCAATAACCCGCTTTCTGTCGGCTTATTGAAGAGCAAATGTGTGATAGGCTACATGACAGGAACGCATCATTAGTGCAGATTTAAGGGCATCTAGACAGAGCAAATGTTTTGCAGTAAAGAAAGAAGGAAATATATCACAAAAGCAGACTCTTTCATGCAGCCTACTTGCGTTGTCAGGTTACTGATGTGCATGTAAACGGGGAAAACTGGTCATTTTAATAAGCTGATATTTGTGAGTTATCAGCTTACTGGTGTGCATGTAAATGTCAAGAAACTAACCGATACCCTCGAAATAACACATGCATCATTTTCAGTGTCAGCAGTCAGAATAATCCAATTTAAATGCAAAAAGTGCCCAATATAAGTGATAGGAAAAAGCAGCGTAATTAGCAGGTAGCCTATTTCACACTCGTTCATGCACACACCATGACAGTCAAAACTGTGTCATTCATTGATAGGCCTACATACCAAATTATAATCGACAATTAAAAAAACAACAACAATGCTATAATTTTACACAGCCTCTTGTTAAGCCTCTTGTTAAGTTCATATTGTAGAACATAATACAGAACTTTGCACAGTCAAACTAATCAAGTCTAGTAGTTTTCAAGGATTTATCAATCTGGACCGTTTAAAAGATAAAAGACAGGACCATATAAACCGACATATTTAGTTTCAGTTTTGTTTAATTAATTCAAACGTGCTCTGATTTCGGAGAGCCTTCGTGTCATCTCACTCCACAATAATTCAAGTTTTGAGAGTTGAGTCACTTATATTTAGGCATTGTGATTACTTGAATATACAGTCATACTACATTCAAAATCAGATGTTATAACTTATCTCGCTAAAAACTTGTCACTCATGAATCATAACGTCTGTCTGCTGAGCCCTCGTGATAAGTGCGGCTGTCGACGTTTACATCAGCACCAGCGCCTCTGCAGTGTGTATGTGTAGTAACGTTGTGATGACTGATTGGATGCAGTGCATAATTGGGCTTGTTTGTTAAACAATTAGCCTATGCAATTTATATGTTTGAAAACCGCCAAACTGACCCCAAACCAGCCCAATTTTTGTCCACCCGCCCAAGCCAATTTTGCCGCCCAATTTGGCAACACTGAACAGTGACAACACTGTTGTTTGCAGAGTTTTTATTTGTTCTTATCTTATTACTGACTTTTTACTTGTGTTTTTTTTAATGAAAATAAAACTTTGCGTTGAAGAAAAGTAGATTTTTGTTTGTATATGCTGTCAATTATAGTTCTTAGAAAGAAAATCGGAATCGGCAAAAAATCGGTATCGGCAGATCACACTAAAAATTGGAAATCGGAATCGGCCAAGAAAATTGCAATCGGTGCATCTCTAATAAAATTGTATAGTCAATTTTGAAAATGTAAATTTGACATCAACGTATGAAAGTAGTCCCACATAAAATAATAATAATTATAATAATCATAAACATTTTGACTGAATAAATCATTTAAGCACTTATTTAAGCAAAACAAGAGATGTGTCACAGGTTCCTCACTGAGCATCGGCAGTAATGAGGCGCGTTGAAGTGACGTCACCGCCCCTCTTCGAATGATTGGCTAGAGCTGTCAATCTAGAACTAGTGGACCAATGATGACGTTTTAGCCCTCCCTGATTTACATGAAACTCTAACCGCAACATTTGGAAGAAGAAGAGCAGAACGTGGAATAAAAAGCAATGGGAAAAACAGCATAAGCATACAAAAAATATGTGCAGAAAATGTCTGAGTACAATTTTGTGTACAATTCGGATAATTTTGCATTCATATTTCAGTTTTGTTCAATATGATTTTAAATGTGTTTAAAGTTTTGATTCGTGTTTATAATTTTTTAAAAATGCGTTATTAAATTTTTGATTTACACGTATTATTTTTTGATCCGTGACCATTGTTTGCTATTCTGAAAACAGCTTGTGAGCCACAAATACCAAAATGAGTGGCTAACTGCACTAAAACGTTCAAATACATACAAAATAATGTCAAAATGCCTGTCTTGGCGAGTATCCAGTTAAACACAGTCAGCTTTGGAACGTTAAATAGTTGAGAAAGAGAACGCATGTTGTGTAACGGTATTTTGGGTCCGTGGATAAACTTTATAAGAAAATAATTTTCTGCTCTTGACTGAATACGTTTTATAACTTTAATGGTAAGCATTAATCTGTATCAATGAAGATTACAGAAATTAAAGTAATCAAATGTAAAATAACACTGGATGTAGTATTTCTTACCTGAATAAAAACTTACTTAACCTGAAAAACTTAGTTTCATAGCTCTCTTTATTCTATTGCATTTATTTGTGCTGTTGTTTGCAGAGTTTTTATTTGTTCTTATCTTATTACTGACTTTTTACTTGTGTTTTTTTTAATGAAAATAAAACTTTGCGTTGAAGAAATGAAAACCGCCAAACTGACCCCAAACCAGCCCAATTTTTGTCCACCCGCCCAAGCCAATTTTGCCGCCCAATTTGGCAACACTGAACAGTGACAACACTGTTGTTTGCAGAGTTTTTATTTGTTCTTATCTTATTACTGACTTTTTACTTGTGTTTTTTTTAATGAAAATAAAACTTTGCGTTGAAGAAAAGTAGATTTTTGTTTGTATATGCTGTCAATTATAGTTCTTAGAAAGAAAATCGGAATCGGCAAAAAATCGGTATCGGCAGATCACACTAAAAATTGGAAATCGGAATCGGCCAAGAAAATTGCAATCGGTGCATCTCTAATAAAATTGTATAGTCAATTTTGAAAATGTAAATTTGACATCAACGTATGAAAGTAGTCCCACATAAAATAATAATAATTATAATAATCATAAACATTTTGACTGAATAAATCATTTAAGCACTTATTTAAGCAAAACAAGAGATGTGTCACAGGTTCCTCACTGAGCATCGGCAGTAATGAGGCGCGTTGAAGTGACGTCACCGCCCCTCTTCGAATG
Source organism: Sinocyclocheilus grahami (assembly GCF_001515645.1). Taxonomy (NCBI): domain Eukaryota; kingdom Metazoa; phylum Chordata; class Actinopteri; order Cypriniformes; family Cyprinidae; genus Sinocyclocheilus; species Sinocyclocheilus grahami. The sequence continues at coordinate 183,535 of NW_015506283.1, forward strand.
ATTGGCTAGAGCTGTCAATCTAGAACTAGTGGACCAATGATGACGTTTTAGCCCTCCCTGATTTACATGAAACTCTAACCGCAACATTTGGAAGAAGAAGAGCAGAACGTGGAATAAAAAGCAATGGGAAAAACAGCATAAGCATACAAAAAATATGTGCAGAAAATGTCTGAGTACAATTTTGTGTACAATTCGGATAATTTTGCATTCATATTTCAGTTTTGTTCAATATGATTTTAAATGTGTTTAAAGTTTTGATTCGTGTTTATAATTTTTTAAAAATGCGTTATTAAATTTTTGATTTACACGTATTATTTTTTGATCCGTGACCATTGTTTGCTATTCTGAAAACAGCTTGTGAGCCACAAATACCAAAATGAGTGGCTAACTGCACTAAAACGTTCAAATACATACAAAATAATGTCAAAATGCCTGTCTTGGCGAGTATCCAGTTAAACACAGTCAGCTTTGGAACGTTAAATAGTTGAGAAAGAGAACGCATGTTGTGTAACGGTATTTTGGGTCCGTGGATAAACTTTATAAGAAAATAATTTTCTGCTCTTGACTGAATACGTTTTATAACTTTAATGGTAAGCATTAATCTGTATCAATGAAGATTACAGAAATTAAAGTAATCAAATGTAAAATAACACTGGATGTAGTATTTCTTACCTGAATAAAAACTTACTTAACCTGAAAAACTTAGTTTCATAGCTCTCTTTATTCTATTGCATTTATTTGTGCTGTTGTTTGCAGAGTTTTTATTTGTTCTTATCTTATTACTGACTTTTTACTTGTGTTTTTTTTAATGAAAATAAAACTTTGCGTTGAAGAAAAGTAGATTTTTGTTTGTATATGCTGTCAATTATAGTTCTTAGAAAGAAAATCGGAATCGGCAAAAAATCGGTATCGGCAGATCACACTAACAAAAAAATTGGAAATCGGAATCGGCCAAGAAAATTGCAATCGGTGCATCTCTAATAAAATTGTATAGTCAATTTTGAAAATGTAAATTTGACATCAACGTATGAAAGTAGTGCCACATAAAATAATAATAATTATAATAATCATAAACATTTTGACTGAATAAATCATTTAAGCACTTATTTAAGCAAAACAAGAGATGTGAAGCTTCACATTTCTGCATTTAAACCCGTCGCTAAATTTGCCCCATAGACTTCCACTGTGTTACTAAATGCCTTTTTCTTTTCTTTTTCTTTTTTACAAACTGGAAGATTATTTTCTGTAGTAATCGATGCATGTCAGGTTCCTCACAGAGCCTAAGTTGTATTTAACCCACAACATTTTTTAAGCTTATCAAGGTTTGCCTTGTTCATTTGAGCAGTGACCTCCGGTTTGAAGCGGGCGGCTTGCAAGGAAAAGCAAATCAGCACAGTAATGTGTCATCCAGTGCGGTATAAATCTCCCATCAAGCCTGGGGAGCAGTAGACCAACAGAGGTTCACCAATGCAATGAGTCACATAGCAACCAGAATTTACCGCTTCGGCGGGCTGCTGGAAACCCAGTGAGCGTTTGAGTCGGGGCCAATGTTTGTTCTACAGAACAAATAAACAAAGCCCTACCATTTATTGAAGATATACACACAAAAATCACACAGAGGCACCTAAATACACCCACAGGGAAATATGCAGCCATTAATTCCAACAATACAGTAGCACCTGGATCTACTTCAAGACTGACATCAAGCAACTATTTCAATTCTACTCTCATTTCATTCTACATTCTTTAATGCATTCTGCTACTAATAAGTCCGGTAGCCAACTCTGGACTGAATGCAAGCCTACTTCCTGTTCTGACCTTGCATCTATAAACAGCAAATTATTATTATTTTCATACAGTTCCAAGAAGTTTGTAATTTCCCTCATCATTGTCTGGGGACAAATAGTGGGTGATGTCACACCACATTCACTAAAGCAATTGGTCACCCATTAAAAGTGGCTATAAAGTTCAAGAAACTCTTTGCTTACAGGGATCCTGTAGTTCACCAAAAAATACAATTCTGTCATTAATACTCACCCTCATATCACTTCAAACACTTTAAAGATGTAGGACATACTGCAAGTTTGCTTGCTTATTTTGCTTGAGGGCATGATCCATTTAGGTCCACATTTCATATTAACAAGAAACTATGCTTCTAACCACAGATTGAGAGCTGTAGATCCAACCAAAACTTTGCGATTTGACATTTAAACTATGTTTTTGGGGAAGCACAGAATCATTGAATTACATTGGTAATGGCAGAACTTATGATCAAAGTTTAGTAAAGAAACATCGCTGAATAATTCATTTGTTCGCCACACAAAGCTATTGTATGGCTTCAGAAGGCATAAAGTACAGAGTCATATGGACTACTTTAATGCATCCTTTCTGAAGCTTAAAAGCTCCAGTCCCCATTAATTGTATAGTTGCATTGTATAGACCAATACATTATTAAAAATTTCTCTTTATGTCCCACAGAAAAAAAAGAATGTCATACATTTCGAACGATATGTGGGTGAGTAAATAAACTATTCCTTTAATGCGACAGTACACCTCTCAAGCTCCCATGTTCAAACAAATACAAATGGTTCAAATCAATTCATCTCAGGGGATCAAACACATCTCCTGGCTGGAAACCAGGTTCTTCAAGTGATGCCATAGAAGAACCCTTTTTGGTTCCACAAAGAACCATTCAGTCAAAGGTTCTTTAAAGAACCATCTCTTTCTTACCTTTTTATAATCTGAAGAACCTTTTGTCGCCCCAAAGAACCTTTTGTCAAACAGAAAGGTTCTTCAGATGTTAAAGGTTTTTTATGGAACCGTTTAGACAAAAAGGGTCTTCTATGGCATCGTGAAGCACCTTTATTTTTAAGAGTGTACCATGGCCTTTCTGATGTGAAGCTATTCCCTGAATAAATTCTGCATAAAATTAAGCATGCTTTTTTAATCAAGGTGATCTAAGGATACTGGGTTGTGGAGCAGACATTTTGAGAAATCCACCCCGAGAGAGACTAGACTCAGGTGTGTCTACGGCTGCACTTTTGACCCTCCAGATCGGTTACAGAATAAATGAGACCCCCAGCACCTCCACCTGAGCAAGAGCTTATTAAAATCATCCCTAATCTAGTCGAGTATCTTCTAATGAAGTTAGATGTGAGAATCATAAATTGGCAGGCTGGATCTCAGTGGATCATCTCAGTGACATGATTGAGTAAAAGACGTTTCTATAAGACCAGTCCTGGCTAAAAATGGTGTTTCAGGTTGGGACAGTACTCCCTTAATGTGAAAAGAGAAACTTCTTAAAGTGCTCTTAAATGAATGTTCCAGGTTTAGTACACTTCCCCCCGATTCCAGGCTTTCTGCAGTACCAGAAGTGCCAGGTCAATTTGGAACCCACTGATAGGCTGTAAAACTGTTAAACAACAAAACTTAAATTAATAAAGGATTGCATAACACGCTCCTTATTGCTGCAAAGTGTAACTTGCTGTTAAAAAATAGGTGTAGGCTGAATATATGGAGATAAATGTTGCATATTGGCAGAGCTCTTATCAAAGGTGTGCACATTCATGTACTCAAAAACTCTGATAATTTTACACGCAAGACTTCCAAATTTTCCTATAACAGACTAACTCGTTTCCCAGCATGCTTCTGCTTCTGCTTAAACGACAACATAGAAGGAATTAACAAAAGTAATGTATTTCTCAGTTGCAGTTTATATTACGTTACTTTAACTACTATGTACTTACATTAAAAAATAAGCATTTTGATACAATGTACTTAAATGCATTTTTTAAAGTAACTACAGCATAATAATTTAGTCTAATAATATATGGTTACACTTTATTTTAAAGTGTCCTTGTTACAGTGTAATTATACATTATTTGAAAAATAATGTGTTTTTTGAACATTAAAGCATGTCAACATATTCTGTTACACCAAATACACCAAATAATGATCTTTAAAAAAGCGTCATATGACCCCTTTAAGTACTGAGTAATATTAAAGAACTACATGTACTTACTTACTATATGGTTAGGGTTAGGATTAGGGTTTGGCGTAGGGTTACTTCCATGTAATTATGCATAATTAATTGTTATTATAATAGTAAGTATATGTAACATGTGTAACAAGGACACCTTAAAATAAAGTGTTACCTAATATACTATAGTTAAAATGAAAAAGTGGGTCCATTATGTCTTCCTGTAAGATAAAAAATGTTTAATTAATCTTTTGGTCCTGTTAAAAAAAAAAAAGAAGAAAGAAAGCAACGCAATTGATGATCATTTTGTCAATAATTAATTTTAGTGTGTTCAATCTACACTGAAAAAAATGTTTCATTCATCCAATTAAAAAAATGTAGGGTAAGGCAAGTTATTTATTTTTCATTGGCTCAAGTTAAAAAATATAGATTTTTTTTTAATTGGATGAATGAAACATTTTTTTTCAGTGTACTTAAATATGTAAAATTAAAGTTTCTTAATCAATTTGTGTTGGGATTACCTGAATAATTTTTGTTGCAAACAGGGCAGTTGATTTTTAGTTACCTGCATAAGGCTGGATCAAGATAGCAAATATTGAAATTAAGTGTCATTTTATGAGATTCTGAGTAAAGGGAAAGATCGGCAAGTGTTTCATTTTCAGTTATATTTGACATTTAGAAGAGTTTCTGTCATGTTGAAGTTGAAGCAATTACTTTTATAAGACATCAGATTTACAGTTTTTGCCACAAGCCATATCTAGAGACCATAATATTATAAAGTCTTTAGGGTGGACTTTTTTGACTCATACCAGAAAGGAACACCACCTAACCACCTAACTCAAACAGTCAAAACAGGAAGCAATTTAATACAGGAATTACCCTGCTGGGTGAAGTGAAGCTGTTTACCAATCACACTCATCAGAGTCCAAATGGGATTCTTATCTATCTGTGACAGCCCACACCGGCTTTAATAGAGCCATAAGCAGTGGGAAATGCACATTTATGCAGTCTATAGCGGAACATTTCAACTGAATTACACTGGGTTACTGATTACACACAACAAGAGGAAAGACCTTTCTTAAACGTATAATACTGTACAACTGAGAGCACTAAGAGCACTACGAGCACTAAGTAGAACATTAGTCGCACATAATACCTAATCTCTAAGGCATGTTTCCCAAAAACAATATTTTATATGTAATGGGTACGAATTTTGGAACTTTTCCACTTGCTTTTACAGTTTATCAAAGAGAGAGGGGAACACAAATGAATTAATATCAATATTTATTTAATAGTTAATAGTTCATTTTTATTACTGCAAAGATATCGTTCACTACATTTGAGAATAATTATTGCTCATGGAAAGAATCTGTGCGTGCCTCAATTTACATTATAGACCAGGGGTCTTTCACAGGGGGTCCGTGGCATTACTGCAGGGATTACTGCAATTATTAGTGAAAAATGTGTTAAACAAAAAATAGAACAGTAAAATAACTGCAACCATAGCTACAATATACTCCACCTTTTGATAAGCATAACTACTACTGCAACAGAGAAATGGAATAATAATGATGATGATTATTATTATTATACTTTCTTTAGAAACATTGTGTAACAGTTTTTACACTTAATACTCAATCAATCAATCACTTTGCAACCTTACCGAAGTAGTTTGAGGAACAAATAAATGCTGCCTTATCGCATTATCGGAACTATTGTAAATACAAGTTTCCTAGTCAAAAATTGGACTTGAACTGCCCATCAATTCGTATTTACGCCTGGGAAACTCTGAGATAATTTTAATACCCAAGTTTCTGAGTTGGGCGTGCCATACCATGGGAGAGGGGAACCACAGCTGTAGTGACTGTTAAGTTTTATTAATTATAAACGAGCAAACAATAAACGGGTGAACAAACGAGTAATAAACGAGTGGAAAAAAAATAAACTAACAAATGTGTGCTACAAGTAAGTGTCCAAACAAACAACACAACTAAATCGGCAGGTTCCTCCTAAATCATCTCTATGAAGCCCTTTAAAACAGACTGTATTTAACCAGCGTAAACCAGTCAGGTTGGAAATTCTCTAGCCATTCACCAATTTGTATGTGATTACAGTGACCTAACACCCACATGCGCTTCTAGTTTAGATAATTACATGGCCAAGAAACCGCTCGTGCTGAAAACTGAACTCTGGTCACACTGAAACTTAATTAACAGCAAAAAAAAAACTCTTAACTTCGACAACATGAAAACTTCACAACACACCTGTGGGCTTTGAAATATCCACAACACTACACACTAAATGTAATTTGCATCTTATTCATTTGCATTTTATTTTAGGGGGTTTACTGTGATCTTATGAATTAGGGATGTAAAGGTATGAACATTTCTTATCACGATTATAGTGACCAAAATAATCACGGTTATCAGTATTATCACAGTATTGTTCAAATGTGCTGGAAAAGTACTGACACACAAATAATTTCACCAAGTTTTACATTTAAAATCAACAAACTAGGGCTGAACGATTAATTGCATTTGCGATAATATCGCGATATGAGAAAACGCGATTTTTCAATCGCAGAGGCTGCGATTACACTCGGTCACGTGACACACAAGAGTGAAGAGGTGTGTTCCACTTGAAGATCGATCGGTGTATGACATCAAAGTACGGCGAGAGAAAGCATTAGGAGACGTCCGCGCTCTCTTATAGGTCTCGCAGTGCTTTGATGACACACACCCATCGGCTTCAAGTCGAGCGCGGGCCATCAGCAGAAAAAGAAAATAAATAAAACAGTAAACAGCCAAAGGACGTAACTTAGAATGGGAGATGGATCGGTTTGTGAAAGGGAAGAGAAAAGCCATAGATGAAGTCGCACAGACCCAGGCAGGTGCTGGTCATTTAAAAGCTAAATGCATAAAATATGACGAGGCATATCTTGCTCTCGGCTTCACTCACCGGGTCTATACCGGACGCTACAGTTGTCACGTCGCGCCGCAACAGCTCTACACTGGACGCGACAAAGCGACCATTGCAAATCATTTGAACTTTGTGTCATAAATAGAACAAGGCATCAGTTTAATGTTGCGCCACATCCAGTGTACACAGCGTCACTGATTATAATGGTTCTACTGTATTTTGCCGCTAGCGTCCAGTGTAGACACGGTGTTTAATGTCGTTGGTGAGCAGGAAAGCCTGTGTGTGTCCTATGCCTTCGCGGACAGCATGAAACCCACAAAAAATAAATAAATAACAGAGAGAGAATAACAATAATAATAACAGTTATTCTCTCTATGCTATTTTTCAATGTTTCAAGTGATGCAGGTGTTTTTTTTCCCTGTAGGTTTTTTTTAATTAAAAAAGCATTAATTTTTCATAATGTTTAATGAAATTATTTGGTAGTCTGAGGTGGAATGGGGATTCGGGAAAGGGGGGCAGATTTTTTTTATAGGTTTAAAGGGGGGTGCGACCACAAAAATTTGAGAACCACTGGTCTAAAGTTAACAGACAGTGTTTAGTGCAGTCCACGTGTTTACATATGGTTATTACAGTGACTTTGAATTGCATAAAGTAGTGTGGTAAAGCAACAGATTTGTTTTTATATTTCTGCAATCTACTTTAGTTTGTGTGATTTGTTACTGACTTTCATATTAAGGTTTACACCAGGCTTATTTAAACATAATTATGACATGCTTACAAGGTTGGAAGTTCAACAAATCAGTCAATATACTGTGA
>NW_015506283.1:210261-219368 GCF_001515645.1 Sinocyclocheilus grahami
AAGTGATGCAGGTGTTTTTTTTCCCTGTAGGTTTTTTTTAATTAAAAAAGCATTAATTTTTCATAATGTTTAATGAAATTATTTGGTAGTCTGAGGTGGAATGGGGATTCGGGAAAGGGGGGCAGATTTTTTTTATAGGTTTAAAGGGGGGTGCGACCACAAAAATTTGAGAACCACTGGTCTAAAGTTAACAGACAGTGTTTAGTGCAGTCCACGTGTTTACATATGGTTATTACAGTGACTTTGAATTGCATAAAGTAGTGTGGTAAAGCAACAGATTTGTTTTTATATTTCTGCAATCTACTTTAGTTTGTGTGATTTGTTACTGACTTTCATATTAATGTTTACACCAGGCTATTTAAACATAATTATTACATGCTTACAAGGTTGGAAGTTCAACAAATCAGTCAATATACTGTGATTGTAGTTGTTAAATAAAAATGTAATTCATATCAATTAACGCATCACCTAATTTCATCGTAACATATAGGCCTGGCCTACAGAAAAGAACATTTATGTTTAATCTATCTATAATAGTGTGTTGGTCATACTATACAATGATTTATAGCTTGTATTTGTTGAATAATACAGAACATAAAGAGCTTTAAAAAATAATTGCATATTAAATCGCAATATTGGTAAAAAATAAATCGCAATTGGATTATTTTCCAAAATCGTTCATCCCTACAACAAACAACAAATAAAATTAATTTTTGTTTGCATAACTAAAACAATAACATTGCCAATGATGTCCAGATTTTAAATGACAACATGACTGACAACAGTTTATCTAATAGCATGTTCAAATATCTAATGTAAATGTTCAAATAAAGCTTTGAAAAAGTTTCATAAATGGTAAACCTCACATTTCAGCTTTTAAATAAAGAAAAGGGTCAAGTCAAAATGATAATTGATTAATAAATGATTATATGTATTTATCTGCTCCATAAATAATACTAGATACCTTATTGTAGAATCCACATAAGCTCGTTTTTCATCAACAGGTCAAAATGTACAGCAGGGCATGCTAATTCGGTCCGTTTTTTCATCTACACACCTTTCACGTTTTAAGACTAAAACAAAAGATGGATTAATTGTTATTCTTAATTAAAAAGCATAACAACAATAAAACAGTAAGATACAATGACAAACTTATAAAACGTTTAGTATTAACAAAAACGAATAAGACGAGGCATGGCATATAACCACATGCTGTATTATATACCGACTAATAAATTACAGAACGTTTAGCAAACACTGAGGAATCAAATAAATAAAAAAGAGAGCCTCCATAGCATAACGTGAGGTAAACAGCAAAGATAACAAGCTTTTCAAAATGAAAACAAAAAGAAAAGTAAAACGAAACTTGCTGTCGGTGACAGTTCTTGCATGTTTTTGTCCCACAAGAATACCAACATGTTCACCTTTGGTTTAAGAAGCGGTTTTTACTTTACTTTAACATGAAACCCATCCACCTGTTACTCAATATTCGCGTAATTTTTGCTCCTGATATAAACCAGGCTCTACACTCTATAAGCTCTGTGCAACTCAAACGAGTCACGCGGTTTCGTTATGCTTTCAGTTTCGATTGCTGTTTGATGTTTCTCACATGCAACAGAAATGCAGCGCTCATGAGTTAAACAATGCAGTGGTTGCGCCAGTGCGACCACACACAAAATTTAGTTGCACCGGCAGAAAAAATTATATCAAAATGCGCCCATTTGGTCGCACACTGGAGCCCTGTGCAGTACAGTATTTATTTTTCCTCAGTTGCTCAAATCGCGGTAATCGAATATGGTTATAGTGATAATTAAAATATGAAATGGTAATACTAACCGTGGGGTATTTTATCACGATTTATCGTCAAACCGGTAATCGTTACATCCCTATTATGAATACAGACACTCTCCTCTATCTGCTCATCTGCCATGATAACCATGGTGACAGTGGTAAAGTGGCCCTACTGTAGAGGAATGCACTAGATCGTAACCATAGCACCACTACTGTTCCCTTCCCACCCGGTGCAGTGTAGCAAAAGAGCTCCTAGATTGTGTGCACGTTTGTGCGTGTGTGTGTGTGTGTGTATTCCCTGTTGTGCAGGCCTGCCCAAGGGGACATGGAGCATAGTAATTCACCATCAACATCTCTTCACAATGGCTGAGCGGACAGCTCCTGCCCGCTCGCATTTGTTTACGCAAGCGAAGCCAGATGCATCACAAACTTTTACACATAAATTATTCATTTGAACAATCTCTAAGTGCACAACAACTTTTTTTTCCTGCTTTATTAAAGCCATAATTTCCCAGCTAAACCAAAACCAACAGGCTGTTGTTATGAGATATGAAATAATAATCATTCTCCAAATAGCTTGTTTATCATGGGAGAGTGAGTTCAAAAGGCAAATCACCAGTAATCCTACACTATATAAATGATTACTTAATAAAATTCCATTTGAAAATAGCTAAATGAATCGTAACAGTAATAGATTGTGGATGATAAAAGATTCTCGAACAACTTTAACTCAAGAAAGCGAGTTCAATTCAAACTATCATATTTTTGAGTGGCTCTGCAAACTTTGATCAATCAATCAATCAATCAATCAATCATCTAAACGCCAAAAGGTTTTTTGGAAGCACAATGTGTGGCAATAGTAATTCATTTTTTTAATATAAAACAATAGAAATAAAGTCTATATAATAATATAACAACAAGTGTGTGGGTCAGGTTTTCCTACATTGTGGAGACAAATACTACTAAAGGATAGTAAACCTGAATAAAAACATAAGAACGTTTTAATAAACGTACCAAATTATGACTTATGGATAGAAAATATAATTAATATAGTCATTCATATCATTTATGGATGGAAAATAATAGTTGTGCTGTATAAAACAATATAAGTCAATGGAAAGCCCCCATCATGATATGAAAACAAACGCGTATGACACACGCAAAAGCAAATCATAATCATTACAAAATCCACCTTTAATCAAACTGTAAAGCAATTAATGCCACATTTGAAGTTGTAAAGCAACACACAGTTATTCCAAAACAAAACAAAACTTACGTTAGGCATTTAACTAACAGCTGGTGCGAGAAGCGGTGTGGATGGCATTTGTTTTGGTGCGAAAGAAAGTGACAGCTAGAAACTCCGAGAGTAAAAGTACGGTTGAAATCTTTTCCATTAAAATATACACATATACCACACCTCATATACACACTTACGGGTGATATTTTTGGAAGAAATCAGGTTATAACCTGGTTTTGTGCCAAAATGTCATGCGTAATTGCGTCTTCTCCAAAACGTTCCGTTAAAACATCACGCGCAATATTAATAAAAGGCAGCTGTGCGTAAAGGTGTGAGCGGTACGTAAACGTTCCTCACCTGCACGAGACTGTAATCTCAACTTTTGTGGCAGGAATAGTGGCGCTGAGCGGGTCGAAATCTCCTATCGTCGCCATATTCAGGAAACCGCAGCTACTCATGCTGTTTATGGTGAGGTTTCTTTTCTTTAACCCTTTTAGACGGAAGAGGCTGGACGCTCGCGCCGCTTTACGCGAGAGAATTCATGGGTGATTTCGCAAGATTGCGAGGAGGAGGAAAACAGTGCTTCTTTCTGTCAGTCCATAACAGAGACAGCGTCCCCACTGCTCGCCATGAGAGTGTGAGTGTGTTAGTTAGAGAGTGTGTGTGGAGCTGCATGCGCGAAAGAATGGTGCCACACTTGGAGAATTCTTCGCTGTGAATTCATCTGAGACTCAAAACAGATTTAACACTGACACTGCCGTGACAGATACAACAACAACAACAATTCAAACGCTTGTTATTATTAATGTCATTCTACTTCTTCTTCTTCTTGTAATAATAATAATTATTATTATTACTTAAAGGGGTCATATGACGCTATTTTAAAGATCATTATTTGGTGTAACAGAATATGTTGACATGCTTTAATGTTCAAAAAACACATTATTTTTCAAATACTGTACATTAATGGAGGTCCTCTATGCCCCGTCTCTCTCAAACGCGTCGTTTTCTACAAAGCCCCTCCTTTGACAAGCGCAGTCTGCTCTGATTGGCCAGCTGACCCAGTGCATTGTGATTGGCAGAACACCACAAGTACACGTCGGAAATGTAACGCCCCTTACCATAATCGCAGCGTCAGCTTTCAAAGTAAATATCAAGACAGTTAATAATGTCGTTAGTTTTACCATCAGTTCAAGCCCGAAAGGGCAACAGAGTCGAGTGACAGACACAGTGATGATGCAGTACACAAGCGCGGTTAAGACAGCTGACGTGCTATGATTTCTGACAGGCAGTTCACTCTCCTGTGATGTGACCCTGTTCCCCTCACACACACACACACAACGCGTTACTCTGCGCTGCGCAAAACTCCACATGTGAATAGTCAATAGCAAATACTTAAACTAATAACAAAACATACTTACAGTCGCTGATTAGAAGCGCCAGATTGTCATTGCAAAGTCGGCATTGACTCTTTTTTCTTCTTCTTAGAAATAGCCTTTATGCACAGACAGCCTTGTACTCTTCTAGATTCAAAAAACTGTCCTCCATAAAATGAGTTGCACAAATTCGAACATCTGGGTTGTGCTGTTCTGTTGTAAATATATCTTAACCAATGATTCCTAATTGCATCTACTTCCGGAAGGCCAAATAAAGTGCTTTTGCTTTCGCACTGAAACACACAGCGTCTCCCTGACATGGCTGCATCAACACTACTGCTGTTCCTGAAATCACGTCTTCTTTCTTTGCGTGCACATTTGGGCGGCATTATGCTAATATTTCCACATAGTGACGTAGATATATGGGGGCGTGTTAGAACGAGCCGTTTTAGGTAGGGGTGGCTGCCTCCTTTTATAAAGAATATCTCTTTGGATTTGAGACTTTAGTCTTTGCAACTTTACAGATCTTCTTTATGCACAATCAGCTTGTAACACTCCAAAGAGAAAGGAAAACTTGAAATTGCATCATATGACCCCTTTAATAACTACTGTTATTAAATATAACCATTATTAAATAGCTAATAAAATAATATTGTTTTATAATGTTACTATATAATGTAATGTAATGTTATTATATCATGTATGACATGTTATATAGTTTAAATGCGCTATTAAAATAAAAATATGAATAAATAATAAATGTAATAAAAATAAATATTGTTGTATAATATAATTAAAATATTAGGCTGACATATAGTATAGCATAAATACTCGGTTGAAAACAACAACAACCACAATAATAACAATAACAACAACAATAATAATAAAAATCAAACATGTAACATCTTTGTTTCTGCCCATTTAAGATACATTTTAATCATTATTACAGATTGATCTGCGATAGAAAGCACTGTTTTGTTGAATTGAGTAACATCAATAATGCAAATTTGTGTAAATGACTGACTATTACTTAGACTGTTAAAGGTCACTTTATTGCATTTGAGCATTTAGGAAGTCATTCCAAATGTCTAATACAACTGCAGCAGTTTAATAAAAGTCTTCTGAAGCAATAGTCACAATACGACTATACCATTAAATCTCATTGGATATTGTGTGTCATGTGACTAAACGTAGTGATGTAATGACATCACACATGATTTAATAGTGAGTTCCCAACAATGCATAAACATTGTATTTAAGCATCTATAGTTCCACAACTACTACTTTAAATCTTCAAAATAAAAATAAAAAATAAACAGAATGTATATTTCCATGTTAAACCAAAACGGCTTGCATCCTTGAGACTCAAAGCACAAACACAGATGAGTTTATTATGTTGTATTGTTCTCAGATGAGGCATGTTGAATTGACTCTCTTTATAATTGCTTTGAATATAACAGTTATTGCACATGGGTAGTCATGATGAGTGTCGTGCTGAATTTATGAGGATATGCTGAATGATGTTTCTGGTTACTGATGGAAAACTCTATTTTCAGAGATAATCAACTGTGATTATTGATTTACGTCTTCAGTTATTGATTACCAGTACATTCTACTTACTGGAAAACAACTAGAGAGAACATCAATACAAAGATTAAAATCCCACAGAGACCATTTTAGATGACTCCACAAATGTCGAACGAACGCATACTGCATGAAATGAATCAGAGAATTCAAGACCATGTTTTCTGCAGGGTTACAAATTATTCATTTTAATAATAGTGAATGTTACTGTAGCCTTTATATGAGTCTTTATATGAATGGCAGAATTGAACGGATTGCCTATAAGTGGCTCTTTTGTTGAAACACAAATGATACATTAAATAGTCAAGTGGAAAGGGAAATAAAAAAAGACCTTTTGTATGCTCTATACTCTAAAACAGATGTGTTATGTGCTACTGTTTGTTAGAGAAAGTGACTGATAGTATCAATACACTTGTAATTATTTTAGGAAACCAGTTAGTCACCCAGCATTGAGTAAACGCATGCACATACTTGAAACACTCACACTATATATATAGTGTTCACTGCTGTGTGTGTGCACTTTGGATGGGTAAATGCAGAGCACTAATTCTGAGTATGGGTCACCATACTTGGCCACATGTCACGTCACTTAAAAAAAAAAATATATAGTTTTTTCATTCACACCTTGTTTATAGTGAATACAGTATAATTTTGTAATTTTTCCAGTAAGAAGCAGATGAATGACTGACATTACAGCATAGTCCGGATAGATGACATGAGAATGTTTGTGCTTGAGCTGAGAGATTCCTTACAGTGGAGTGAATCCCCTCTTATTCTAAATTTAAATGAGTGCCTTGCGAGATGGAGACAGCTGCTGGGCGCTGAGGTGTTGCGTGTAAGAGAAGGTCTCACATCATGTCCGTACAGCAAGTCAGCTACGACATTATACAACAGTAAGCTATTGTCTTCTAATATTGTGCTGCAAGAATTAATACAAAACCCGAAAATCAGTTCACATTTTTCCACTTCTGGACCCATTTTCCCGAAGTCAGTGGGTTTGCTGCTGAACACAATATAAACTGGAATGGATTTATTTGGTTTTGTTGATTCTAAACGCTAAAATTCTGAATTTGTTTTGGGTAAGAGGCCACAGCAGAGGTGTAAGTAGTGCTATATATATATATATATATATATAGGGAGGGGATCATGAAGGGAGGGGATCATGCTCTGCTCCAGTATGGCACAGTACATGTTGGCATTCATGGTTCCCTCAATGAACTGTAGCTCCCCAGTGCCGGCAGCACTTATGCAGCCCCAGACCATGACACTCCCACCACCATGCTTGACTGTAGGCAAGACACACTTGTCTTTGTACTCCTCACCTGGTTGCCGCCCCACACACTTGACACCATCTGAACCAAATAATTTTATCTTGGTCTCATCAGACGACAGGACAGTTCCAGTAATCCATATCCTTAGTCTGCTTGTCTTCAGCAAACTGTTTGCGGGCTTTCTTGTGCATCATCTTTAGAAGAGGCTTCCTTCTGGGACGACAGCCATGCAGACCAATTTGATGCAGTGTGCGGCGTATGGTCTGAGCACTGACAGGCTGACCCCCCACCCCTTCAACCTCTGCAGCAATGCTGGCAGCACTCATACGTCTATTTCCCAAACACAACCTCTGTATATGACGCTGAGCACGTGCACTTAACTTCTTTGGTCGACCATGTCGAGGTCTGTTCTGAGTGGAACCAGTCCTGTTAAACCGCTGGATGGTCTTGGCCACCGTGCTGCAGCTCAGTTTCAGGGTCTTGGCAATCTTCTTATAGCCTACGCCATCTTTATGTAGAGCAACAATTCTTTTTTTCAGATCCTCAGAGAGTTCTTTGCCATGAGGTGCCATGTTGAACTTCCAGTGATCAGTATGAGAGAGTGAGAGCGATAACACCAAATTTAACACACCTGCTCCCCATTCACACCTGAGACCTTGTGACACTAATGAGTCACATGACACCAGGGAGAGAAAATGACTAATTGGGCCCAATTTGGACATTTTCACTTAGGGGTGTACTCACTTTTGTGGCCAGCGGTTTAGACATTAATGGCTGTGTGTTGAGTTATTTTGAGGGGACAGCAAATTTACACTGTTATACAAGCTGTACACTCACTACTTTACATTGTAGCAAAGTGTCATTTCTTCAGTGTTGTCACATGAAAAGATATAAAATATTTACAAAAATGTGAGGGGTGTACTCACTTCTGTGAGATACTGTGTATAATATATATATAATGCCATTGCAACAGATAATAAATATGTCAAACAATCAGACAGGTTCAGCTAAATCTGATACGCACTTACATAAGTCTTCATTAATTCATAAACATAAGTGCTTCTTCATATCAAGCTATTTCATACGTTATCATGAAACTAATGAGAACATATTTACAGGGATAATTATTTCAAAGTGATGGATCTGTGTTTTTTTATATTTTTAATTAGAGCCACACTAACATCTAATTGGTCAAAGCATCTGTACTTTCTTTTAATTATATGATTTTACCCTGTCAGGGGCAGATGCACAGATTTAGAAATCTAAATTTAGAGATCTATCATTAATGGGTAACAGCTATCAAATTAAAATGTGCATGGGTTCAAATTCTTTATGCCTGGGGTCAAGGGTCATTGTTGAAGTACATTAAGGGGATTTGGTTTAAATCATAATAATCTTTGTCAGCTTTTTATTATTATTCTTATTATTTTAGAAACTTTTTTTTTGTTAATATTACTGTAGTAAAGGTTCAGGAGTGTGGAAGGAAGAAGGCAGGGTCGGCTTGCTGGGACGCGAGCTTTGTTTAAATTCTCGGGCACCGCACACAATACGGCGCTCAATCAGCGCTGTCAGACTCGCAGTCAATAACTCATAACAAACGTAACACAACTTGCTTCCGTGTATCTACACTCGTCTCCCCGGATCGCTCGCGTTCCCAGTCAGTCTCTCTCTCATCATGTTCCAGGTGGCCCCTTTTATCCGGTCTCTCCACACCAATTACTGAAACAAGACACAAGTGTTTATCATTTGCACTTGACCTACTTACGCACCGCTCGTCTCCTGCCTCTCTCTCCCGATGCAGACCTCGCTGAACCACGCCCCCCCCCCCTCCCCCAATTACATTTTCCT
>NW_015506283.1:219689-234922 GCF_001515645.1 Sinocyclocheilus grahami
CTGCCACAATTACATTTTACTAATTCCTAAGAGTGGTTTACATTTCATAAAATTTTACATTTTGCTAAATTTACAGTATTTTGGGTTTGTGCCCAGGACATGATGTTAATTCAGAAACAGTCAAAACGCCCAAGTCCATACTTATTGATCCCCGAAAAAAATGGTAAATGTCAATGTATTTTTTTTAACAGTCCCCCTCATGTAAATACCATCTACAGTATATACATACACTATATGTGCCAGTTCACTGTCCATTATGTGTACACTGCCCCCTAGTAATATTATTCTGACACTGCAGATTCACTACTCAACATTATATACATTATACCCTCACCATTATATACATTATAAGTATAGTACATTCGCTCAAGCTTAATCTGTAAGGCTAAAACATTGCAGTTGCACCTTTTGACAGATGTAGTTTATTTCACTCACCATCTGACACTGATAATAACTACAGTACATCAGAGGAAAAATTTTGTACAGAATACTCAAAAGTTCCGACCAGAAAATGAAAAAGAACCAGTTGAGGCTTAATAAAAAGGTAAAACACAAATTAGACAGAGACTATCTGTCAAATATCATTGTACCATTCCAGTGCAGTTAGGTCTACAGTACGGTTGCATTGAGAGCTGTGACGTGTCATAGTTGCATTGGAAAGATTCGTACAAAAGGAGTCGAACTTTGGTCAACAAACATCGGAAAAGAGCTGACATCAATATTAACAAATAATTTAAAAGCATATCGGTTCAGTCCAGTCAACATGACGTTCACAAACACATGTGCTTCTTAAACGCACTGCTCATACACTCTTAAAAATAAAGGTGCTTCACGATGCCATAGAAGAACCTTTTTGTCTAAATGGTTCCATAAAGAACCTTTAACATCTGAAGAACCTTTCTGTTTCACAAAAGGTTCTTTGGGGCGAAAAAAGGTTCTTCAGATTATAAAAAGGTAAGAAAGAGATGGTTCTTTAAAGAACCTTTGACTGAATAGTTCTTTGTGGAACCAAAAATGGTTCTTCTCTTGTTGATGGTGCCACATCAACAACCACTTATTGACCTACAACATCCCCCTTTACGGTCAGCAACAGCTAAACAGGACACTTCAACACTGTACATGAGGAAATATACAGCAGTTACAACAGGAAGCTCTCCTCTGAATCGCTGCCAGAGTTTCAGGAAAGAAGTGTCACATTGGTAAAGGAAATTCTTGTAGGAAGCCAAAACCTTCACAGTGACCTTCTGTTCTCATCAGTGAATGCCGTCCTCTAAAGATCCTTTCACTTGCCAGATCTTCACTGTCCGGTCACTGTGAAAAAACAACAAGAGAACTCAAATGAACAATTTATACAGTTTCACTGCACACTATAAAGCAGTGTTAGCAACCGTTTTCTATATTTTCTGAAGAGTAGGTGAGTGACTGACCGATAGCTGCAACAATGCTAGGCTGTTGTGATTCCTAAGTGGTTGCTACAATGATGCTACACAATTGCTAGGGTGTTCTGGTGGTTTTTAGCACATTTTTTAAAATTTCACATTTCTGGTTGCCACAATCAAATTGATTATGTTGCCATACCAAAAGTTTGGTCATCGGGTTATGTTGCAGTTACGTATTATAGTTAGCTGGGTTGTAATATGGCTTTGTGAGAATTATAGGTGATTACCAGGGTGTTGCTATGCAGTGGCTAGGGTTTCAGGTTGGGTTGTTACCAAGGTATTGCTAAAGTTGTGTAGAGTGGTTGTTAGCGTGGTTTACTAAGGTATTGCTATGCAGTTGCTAAAATGTTCTGACAGTTTCACATTGTTATTTATTTGGCTGGATTGTTAACATGGTGTTGCTATGCGTTTTCTAAGGTGTTTTGAGTGCATATTAGCATGCTATTATGATATTATTAGGGTGCTCTAGGTGGTTGTTGTTAGCGTGTTGTAAGTAGTTAACGTTGCTAGTTAGTTGCTTGTGATTTGTAGATAATTTCTTTTGTTTGTTTTATTATCTGAAAAGTTTTTAAAGTCAGTTTGTTCGTAATTTGAGGTGTCATTCATGTTGTAGCACATAACAAAATAAGTTATTGTTTAATACTACATACAGCATCTAAGGCCCTGTCCACAGGAACGCGATTATTTTTAAAACCGCAGCTTTTTCTACGCGGTTTGGCCGTTCGTCCACATGCAAATGCAGCACCAGGTTACTGAAACGGAACATTTTTGAAAACGCCTGCCAGGGTGAAGATTTTCAAAAACCCTGGTTGCAGTGTTATCGTGTAGACAGCGAAACCAGAGTTTTTGGCTTGTGACGTCAGAGTCAGGCCTGTGCTGTTATCTCCGCCTACTGGAAACTTTTTCAGGCTTCTGATTGGCCAACGTGGCTTTACGGTTGAGATTATATTGCCACCTGTTGGTTTGGCATGCTCTTGACAGTGTTTCATAGCATGCATTTGCGTCTTCATGTGGACGGAGATTTCTTTTAAAACGGAAGAAGGAAAAACTCAGTTTATAAAAATACTGTCTTTGTTGATGTCTGAATGGCTGTCACTCACTCTGAGGCAGTAAAGAGCTGATTGTTGTTTGTGCAGATGTCATTGACAGAGCTGTCATGACCCCTTATTTCTCCCAGAGCTCTAAGCGTGTCTGTGTGCCAGAATTTGAGCAATCCGCCCTTGCAGCCACTCATAACAGCGCTGGAGCCAGGGACCACCGCCAGAGAGCTCAGCAGATCTGAATGAGCCCGTTCTACCTGCTGCAATATGAAGAAAACATGCAAACAAATCAAGTACAGCAGGATAACTGAGGGTGTGAGGCTTTTCCTATATTCAGTCTTTATGTGTGATAGTTAAGAGTAATTTCTGGAACAAAAGTCAACTCTGTTCCAAATACTAGTGAGCTGTTTACGGTCTGCAAATGAAAATATCTGAAATCCAAGGAACCTCTGTTTCAAACAACTGCTACTAAGATGAATGGAAAGGCTAACAAATAGCTTTCTCCAAGTATTAAAGACTTCCTTGATTCGAATAGAGTTTGGCATTAGCATATTTGCTAAGCTAACTACTTAATGAAACACCAACCCTGTTGAAAAAAACCAGCATATGCTGGTTAGGTATGTTTTGACGCTGGGATGCTGGTTTAAGCTGGTCCTTTGCTGGTTTGTGCTGGTCCTTTGCTAGTTTTAGCTGGTTTAAGCGGGTCCTTTGCTGGTTTAAGCTGGTCCTTTTGCTGATTTGTGCTGGTCCTTTGCCAGCACATGACCAGCATAAACCAGCAAAAGGACCAGCAAAGGACCAGCATAAACCAGCAAAGGGCCAGCATAAACCAGCAAAGGACCAGCACAAACCAGCAAAGGACCAGCTTAAACCAGCATCCCAGCGTCAAAACATACCTAACCAGCATATGCTGGTTTTTTCAACAGGGAAAAAATTGGACTAATGACAATTGATTCCAAATGTATGCAGCATGTTATGCTAGGCTAACATCTTAATCTTCTCATAAGAGCAATTCACAGTTAATCATTTCCAACAGAGTTTTGTGTTAGCATGTGGATAATCTGACACCTCAAGACTCCATAACCTTAACCATAAAAATGCACATCACACAAATATTCTGTAAAATAGCCAAATTTTAATGAGAATAACCATTACCATTTTCTAAGAGTACGTTTCCAGTATGAAATGAAACAGAGGTATATTTATAACAATATTTGGTAACACTTTACTTGAAGGGGTGTGCATAAGACTGACATGACACCTTCATTATCATGACATGACACATGTCATGAATATGAAGGCGGTTGTATGCATGTTTATGACAACTGTCATTAAGTGTCATTCGCTCAGTTATGTCATTTTTAATGCAAATATGACATTATTTGACCTTACCCTAACCTAACCCTACCCCTACCCTTACCCCTAACCATAGCCCATAACAAATACATCTCAAACAATGTCATCTTTGCATAAAAAATTACATAACTGAGCGAATGACACTTAATGACAGTTGTCATAAACATGCATAAAAAACCTTCATATTCATGACATGTGTCATGTCTTGATTATGTAGGTGTCATGTCATGATTATGAAGGTGTCATGTCAGTCTTATGCACACCCCTTCAAGTAAAGTGTAACCCAATATTTTATCTTGATTCCATCATCTTGAATGATGTACAAGGACTGATTATCTTCAAAGAGATCTTAAAAGCAGGCACCGTAGTTCTGCTGCATACAAGTAGCTTTGGAAATGATGCCTAAAAAAATGCTGCTTAGGTAGGCACCTCACTAGGATTTGGATTTTGGATTTTTTTATCGCAATCCTGCCTTTCCTTGCAAAGTTACTTACCTCTTGTAGCTGTTTGCAGATGAAGTCCCATTTTTTAATGCAGGAGTCTCTGGCAGCAGTAAAAAGTTTTTCGCCGTGAATGGCCAGAGCCTCCAGCCCATCCTGATGGGATGGGTCGAAATGATGTGTGGCGCTGATACTGCCCTGAGTGCCTTCCACCACATCAAACATCTGCAACACAAGAAAATAAAAGCCTTAGAGATGCATCACAAGTCCCAAAAAGCATGTCTATCAGAGTCCGAAAGCATGTTCCTGGATAGCCATTTTGTTTCTTGTTGCACTTGAGGCCATATTAATAGTTTAAATTACTGTTTGTGTTCAAGCATCCATAAGAGCTTCAACAGCTTGTGTAATTGTGCATGAGCTATAACCAAAAGGTGAAAATTATCATATGGAAATCAGCATGTGCACCCATAGGGACTCTTACATTAGTTCACAGAGAGCGTGTTATAATGTCCAAACATACCTTCACGGTGTGATCTTTTGAGCCTGTTATGACCACATCTTGACCCTTCCCTGCCAGATCTACCATAAGACACGTTACCAGCCCCAGATTTCCCGTCAGTTTCCCAGTAGATACAAATCTGTAGACAACACAAACTAACTTTTACAAACACAAACTTTTAAAATTGGTACAGATTTTAAAAGGCAACTTAAAAATGGTTACAGAGAAAAAGCTAGGCACTGGGCAACTGGTAGAGGACA
This sequence comes from Sinocyclocheilus grahami, assembly GCF_001515645.1. Lineage (NCBI taxonomy): Eukaryota > Metazoa > Chordata > Actinopteri > Cypriniformes > Cyprinidae > Sinocyclocheilus > Sinocyclocheilus grahami. The sequence goes on from NW_015506283.1 coordinate 224,724, forward strand.
CACTACCAAACACAACAAACTAGTCATGCATGTCAATTAGTAGGGCTGGGTTTTGACACAAATTTCACAATTCGATTTGTTTCTCATTCACAAGCTTGCGATTCGATTAGATTACCGATTCAATTCAATATCGATTATTTTGGATATATATCAGGTACAGTACATGCCAAATTTTCTCAAGGAAAAGAATCTCTCAACTAATGCTGTAAAATATACATGAGAGTCAGTTGGTACTACATTACTATAATACTGATGGTTAAAATTGACTGATTTGGTAAAATTACACTAATAATAAAGTTAAAATTACATAATAATATTTCTTCACATAATAATAATAATACTTCAATTCGTTTTTTTAAATATAAACATAATGGTGGCTTTCATAAAAACTTGATTTATTCAAATATAAATTAAACATTGAAGAACAGTAAAATGTATAATGAATATATTATATGGTGCATATATTTAGCAAAATGCCCCTTTCTACAGTTTATTTTTCTATCTGACTAATGAATTTATGGTCACCAAATATGTTTGTTTCTGATATAAATGTGACGATACGTGACATTGTTTACAAACCGTTATATTGGTGTCTTTGCGCGGCTGAAACACTGATTGAGCAATTACATGAGACAGGATACGAATTGTAAAGTTGTAGTCTTTCTTTTAAGTTACCTTCGGTTGTTTAGTCATGTTTATTTTGTGCTGAAACCGGTATTAATGTGGAGTAGATGATCAGTTCACGTGCGCCTCGCGCTACCGCTTTTATTGAACTGAGGCGCACCGAGCTATAGCGATCTGTCACTCCACATTAAACAGTGCCAAAATGGCATTTATTGTTTGAATACTGTAATACAATGGACAGAATTGAAATCTGAGACTTTGTTTCATATTAAAAGTACCAAAGCACAATGTTTATTGCGATATATTGGATCGAAAGTGCCCTTCAACGTTCCGTCCATTAACTGAAAACAGGCTAGACTAATCGATTCTTGGGATTTAAGAATCGATATCATTCCGTAAAAATGATAATCGATTAATATCGAGATATCGATATTTTTTACCCAGCCCTATCAATTAGCATGTCATAGTAACAAGAAAATAGGCTTCTGAGCACAGGTCAAGAGCTGTAGTTCCAACCACACAAACTGCGAACCACATTGGTGGTTTCGGGAAACACTGTCTCAAATGTTGGTAACGACAGAACTTGTGACCATAGTTGGCTAACAAAGCTTTTGGGAAACACACCCCAGGTTAGTTAAATGAGTATATTTTCGTTGGATGTCTTGATCCATTTGCTTTTTTAGGTCAACTATTGTTATGGTGGAGTTACAGAACAGAATATAGTCAGTTAAAGCTAGCTGAGCAACATTACATCCAGCTTAATTTGTATATTTGAAGGTAACTATCACCTTGAGTACTATAGAACGCATTTGAGTATTATAGAATGTATTTCTTCAAAGTTCCTATTTAGCACTGTAAATAACTTCCAGACACTCATGGTAAAATTGTTCAGTACCTTTTCAAGTCCCACATCCTGACCGTGTTGCCTGATGCAGCATAAAGGAATGTTCCGGAAGGATTGAGGGCGATCTGATTGATCTGATTTTCCCCTGGAGGAATGGCAACAGAACTGCTCCCACACGTATCACCTTGAGACACCTGTCCAGAAGAACTGAAGGAGACAGAGGGCTAAAATGAGCAACCATAGGTAAAATATTTATAAGCATCAGGGAACACTGGCTTTCAATGAATTAAACGGTACCAGAATGACTCACGTGAGGGTGCGGATGCATTTGGCGGAGTCACGGATGTCCCATACTTTGATATAAGCAGTAGAGACCGTGAAGACCAGGCTGGAACAGTATTGGACTGACACTACACTGCTGGGATGATCGCCAAGAGACATGATCTCCTGACCCGTTACTAGGTTCCACACCTTACATGTGCGATCTGAGATAAAAAAGAGGGATGGATGGGGATAGAACACAATGTTTATCATTCTTGTACTGGCAATGCATTATGGGTAACAACCTAAATTCAGAAGCAGAAATTCCCTACATCTATAATTGGTTATATTGTATAAAACTAATGCAGTATGGTTAAATTAAATATAAATTCAGCTAGCACATTGCTAGTTTGCATCGTGCCAACAGCTGAAATGCTCAGCCAGCACACTCGTTTTTACTGTAGAGTTAGTGTACAGAGTTCTATAGAAATTATGTTCACTATGGTTTGAATGTTTTAATAAACCCTCCAACCTAACCCCCTTATCTACTGTTGCTAGAAGCAATGGATTGAATGTATTACCTGCATTTTTAATTAGTTAATAACAATTTGAACTCAAATCAGTCACACCCATGTATTCACTTATCTGTTAATCAACCGTGTAATATATGGTATAATATATAGATTGTCATTATCGCATAATAAACGTCCGGCTGACTGTGCATGAGGTGACATTTAGTAAAGTGTTAATTATATATTTTTGGGAATTTTACTGTAGTAAAGACCTGTTTATAAGGCTGTAACTCTTTACATAAAAGTTCACTGACCCTTTGAGCCGGTGAAGAGCAGATCATCTGTTGAGTCCACACACAGCAGGGGTTTAGTATGACCCTTGGCCACGTGCACACACTGCAGTCTGGCTGCTCGACTGGAGCGGGCCGCCTGAGCTGGGCTTGTCACACCTCTGGACCAAAAAACACATGATACAGATGCATTAAACACTCAATCAAATCAGACTAGTATAATACACTGGCTCCGTTTCAAACCATAGTAAGCTGCCTAGCTAAAGAGCAATTTAAGCCATCATAGGTTGTTCTAAAGGTGTGGTCACAATTACCATTGTTCTGTGAATTTTTGCCAGCAAAATCCATTCATTTCAGAATCCAAGGTATTGGAAATTTCATGTGAGGGCGAAAGATTTTCCCAAGCAGATTTTGCAACAGCTTCAACGGTGGTTGAACACAGTGGTCAACCAAGCCATTTTCTGTTACACATTACCAACTTAAATTCATTGCAAAATCTGTGTGGGGAAATCTTTTGCCCTCACACGAAACCATTGACTGTGTGGATTTCTATAGAAATGACTGGATTCCTTTAAAATTCAAAAATTTTGATGGGGCAAAGTCCAGTCATTACAATAGGAATTGACACAATAGTACACTGTTGCAAATGGACAATGGACCTTTTTTGTAAATTTTGATAAAATTTTGCTAATGTGACCAGACCTTAAAAGGTTGGTTGCAACTTGCAATATGATGCTGCTTTTTAAGATACCTACTTCTAACCAAATTCTACAGCAGAAGTGTTTAAAAGGATGGTTCACCCACAAATGAAAATTCTGTCATCATTTACTCACCCTAATGTCGTTCCAAACCTGTATGAGTTTCTTTCTTCCGCTGAACACAAAATAAGACATTTTGAAGAATGTTGGTAACCAAACAGTTGACGGTAGCCATTGACTTCCATAATATTTATTTTTCCATTCTACGAAAGTCAATGGCTACAGTCAACTGTTTGGTTACCTACATTCTAGAAATACTCTAAATTATTATTTTGTGCTCAACACAAGGGAAAAAAAACATTTACAGGTTTGGAACATCTTGAGGGTGAGTAAATTATCCTATCCCTGTAATCCCTATCCCTTTAATGAACTATCCCTTTAAGACAAAATTGTATGTGGAGGGAAAAGAAATTATTGGAGAAATTGCAAATAATTTCATTACAATAAATAGGCTGTTTGAGTGGTTGCCAGGGTCCTGCTATGCGGGACTGCTAATTCTATAGTTATTTATTATTACAGTACTATTAATGCTTGCCTTAGTAAACTGTGTTCTTGTTCACTGAATGAAAGTATAGATGTTCACTTTAGTAATACAAGACATTTAGAACATCTGTAAACAAATTTAGCAAAGATGTTTGGAAGGAGGATGCTTATGTGTAACAGGCTATTTCTTACGGTTTGTCCAGGGTTTTGGTTCTTTCTGTAGGATTCTGGCTCCTGTCCTGAGCTCTTCTGCGGGTGAGAGGCGAGCGGTCCAGAGACCTCTTTTCTGTAGCCGTGGGAGATCTGGCACTGGAGCTATGCATTAGACAAAAGCCAGTGCCACTTAAAAACATCCCATCAGACGTGACTGTAATGTTTATTAGAATGTGTCGTCAAGCTTATGAGCAGTTTAGAATAAAGGACTTTTTTCAAAAGTTATTGTGAAAATAAATGTTTATATAATACATGGATTTTGCTTGTTTTTAACCAAAATACATATCTGTTCACCAAACACTTACACAGCATTTGACTTGGATGCTAAGCTAGAGCTGAAGGCCACTGAGTCTCTGTCCCCTAAGTAGGGAACGGGTGCCGGTTCTTTATGTCCTTCTGGACTCTCCACTACAGGAAGCAGAGGGGCAGAGAAATCCTCTGGAGGGGCGTCGGGGTCACCAGAGTTTGCGTACAGCAGCTCCATTTGGGTGGTGGTTCTTCTGCGAGCCTAAATGTATTATAAACTCAAATAATGAATTTGTACATCAGGGACTATTTTTGTCACGCTTTTGTCTTATGATCTAGTATTCAGCTTAGTTTATGCTCCCAACCCATTCTCTTTTTCTCCTCAATGAAGATAATTAGGGCTTCTGTTACTGTTATTATTGTTGTATGATAAACTATTATTCTGTGTTTATAATTACCAATTAGCTAAACCATAATTATGTGGATAACATAGTAGGAAGTAAATAAGACAAAACCAGAACCAAACTACTTGTCACAATAGGTTTTAATGACAATGCATTTTATTTTATTTATTATTAAATATATATTTTTAATATATAAACAAATAAATGTGTAGAATTACTACTGTTCTACCTTGTTCCTGGCTTTGGTTTCTCCGCAAAGTTTCATGACATCCGAAGCCAAACAACTGCAAGAGACACAGAAACAGCAAAACTATAAGTACATATATTGTACATATAACTATATATATTGAATGAAATGCACACTGGAGCCAAATAACTGTTTGCTGATGGAAATGTTATATAGTGCTTCCAAAAAGCGCACAACAAACTATTTCAGAAGTAGATTAAATTAGATTTACCAAAAGACTCAACTGAATCAAGTTAGCGTGTTTTATAGATGAAATGACATCAAGACAGATTTACAAATACAGAGTTCTGGCATGAAACTCTAGATAGCGCAGTCCGATAGGTCTAACTCAATTTGACCTAATGACATCATTATCACATGGCATAGCTGATTGGTTCTCTCCTGTATCGGTAGCCATGAGCTCGCTGCTCAACATTCAAATATATGATTAGTGCTTGACGTAGCAGTTGCAGCTTGCTTCAGAAACCCTCCACCTTCCCCAGCTCCACCTGTATAGATCTGCTACGAGGTGATTCATGTATGCTATATGGGGTTTATTTCATGTATGTTATATTTGCAGCAGCAATATTTCTTACATGCTCACAGCAGCATGTTGTGGATGTATTGGCAGTAGCAAGTCTCGGTACTTGCTCTGCCGCAGTAGCAGCAGCGTAGCAGATCTATTCCGCCAAGACCAAATATATTAACATTGTCATGTACATTACCATGCCAATCCCGCCGAGAGTTGTCATGACAGAATTCAATTTAAAGAGTTTTATTGGCCTGACTGTAGTGCTTTACCTTTTTTCTGTGGCCGGACTCTGTGCTGATTCATCGCTGCTGCTTTCATCACTATTTTCTGAGCAAACACACACACACTTCAGCATCAGAAACACTTGTGCGCCCTCATTTTAGCTTTATCAGTATGATATCAGTGACCATTATTATTCAAGCGACATGCATCATAGTGTTGTTATCACAATCCTGAATTCAACAGAACTAGAGGAGAGGAGATATGGTCAGTCTACAGCCAGGTAAAGTCTACAGTATTAGGGTTGCAAACATATTTTTTAAGGATGTATGGTCACTAAGTCAGACAAAGAGAAAGGAAAGTACTAAATGAATATGTAGTTCAGCTGTATGTTTTACCACCTGAAAAGTGACTCTAATTAATGAAAATTATTTATTTATTTCTGTTTTTACTAACTAGATTTAAAACATGACAAAAATGCTTAAAGAAAGAATGACTACTACTGATAAAAAACAAATCTTGTAACAGTAATTAAATAATCTCATATTTAATCGTTTCATTTATATGTACCACTAAACATACTCGAGCATTATAAATGTAAAATGTGCTTGATAAAGTAATATCTCATTTTGACACAAATTAATTACTGACTTTGTTTTGAACTGATTTATTGAAACAGACTGTTCAAAAGAACTGATTTGTGAGAACATATCAGACTTCCCATATCGACCTGCATTTTTGCTAATGTAGTTTAAATCTCTTAAAAGTACTATAAATATTCTTATAAACATGCTATTAAAAATATTAAAAAGGAATAGTCAAGACACTAATACATGTAAAATTGTGTCAATATCCTTGCAGTATTCACAATGTTGGTTAATTTTATATCAGCAAAAAAAAAATAAAAAAAAATAATATAATATATATATATAATATAATATATTTATATAATATAAATATAATATAAATATATATATATATAATAAATTTGATGATGATAATAATAAAAATAATAATAATAATAATAATAATTATTATTATTATTAGTAGTAGTAGTAGTATATAATAATAATAATAATAATAATAATTATTATTATTATTACACCACAGTATAATACTGGAATTAGAGCTTAATCTAAGACTATCACAAAAAAACAACAGCGAGTAGACTCTATATCCACCATGGGTCTTTAAGCTCTAAAGATTTTTAAGTGCTTTTATAGTTGATGCTCCAGTTGAGAGACATGTTCCTCAGAGTAAAGTCCACAGGGGGTTTAAGCAAGACCCATGCAGCTCTACGCTACTGTTACTGTCTGTTAGTCTGAGGGAGAGACACATGCACTGGTGGACAGCTCTAGTGGCCTCTACAGTACTTACCTGATGGCACGCTACCTAGTTCTGTTTGAATTCAGGCAACACAAAGACAAAAGCAAATCAAAATCAAACTTAAGTGATCTCAAAGGAACAAGTCTAGAGAACGAAAACCAAACAGCTAAATGTGAATTGTGCATTTATGTGTGTCAGACCTTGGAGAGCATTCCCGAGCAGAGCATCCAGCTCAGGGTTGAGCTCTGCTTTCTCCTTCAGCATGTGGAAGAGCAGCTGGTTCTGTGTGGCGCTGTTTATCTCTGTCTGTTTCAAATGGCCCTCCATCACTTTGATCTGAGACTCCTTCCGTGCAGTTTGTAAGCCCTGAGTACAGTGTTGGACATTAAAATGTTTGCGGGTGGGAAAAATAATATAAACCCATATTGTTTTACCAATCTTTTAACCAGTCAATAAAAGCCAGGTGGAAAAAGTCCTGGCCTACATTATTGAATATTCTGTTGCACTGAGAAATATGGGTCATATTATGGATGTAAAATGTGTTGCGAATGTCTTTATATTTTATCTAAAATCTTAAATCAGAGATTTGTTGTTCCAATGATAATCAGTATAACAAATGATATCAAAATTAAAAATATGGATATTTTGGCTGATACCAATATTTAACAATCACTAAACTAGTGGTCGACTGATATGATTTTTTAAGAGAAGAGGATGACCCAGTGCAAACATACATGATACAAAGATTGCTGAATGAATTGACAATATTTAAAATTCATCATGAATGTGAAAAAGCTGGATATTATTATATTATATTATATTATATTATATTATGAAACTTAATATATATTCAAAATTCACAAAAAAAGGAAAAACAGAAACATAATGTACTATCAAGGGGTATCCAAGGTTGTATTTTACATTACATTACATTATATTATATTATCCAGGAGAATATAATGTCATTAAAAAAGTTTTTCAGTGTTCTAAAAAAAATAAAGCTAATATGTTAAGTGCAAATACAAATGCAAATCTAAGAATATTTAGCATCTCTAATGTCAAACTGAAAACCTACTGAGCTCCAGTACCTTATTGATCGCCATTAGGAGGAAGTGGTCGAGAAGGACACGGGCCTCTGATAGAGTGCATGAGCTGATCACAGCAGAGACGTCCACTGTATCTCCCTCCTCCTATAGCGGAAAATAAAGGTTTTGAACCATGGAATCAAAGTTATCTGTCCCACAATGCATTTTTTATATGGGGACTGCTGGTAGATTATTATTATTTTACTGTGTGTATTAGGGTGTAATACTGTGTATGACATAATTTCCTGTGTTCCATAAGCACCTTGGCCTCTTCCATCTGCATGATGTTGGCCTGGCAGTCTGCAATGCTGTCGTTGATGTAGTCGATGTTAGCGGTCAGTGACTCCATCTCTTCGGTAAGAGATAGAACAGTCCTATCAGCATCTGTGTCTTCGCTGGCAATTTTGTCCCTCTTCCTCAACACCTTCTCTCTGCGTTTGGTCAACTCCTCACGTTGCTGTACACGCAGAATTTAAAAAATTGTTTGTCAATTAACTCAATCTTGAATTTGCATGAGACCACGAGTTTACATTTTGTCCTGTTTGATGACATTTCTTTAGAAATAATAATAAAAAAAAGTTATAATAAAAGGCTGTTCTTGGTCACCTTAAGCAAGCGGTTCATGTCAGTCTCCATATTGGAGAGGGTAATCCTCTGCATGATGATGTCACTAATGCGCCGCTCCAGCGACTGCCATTTGGCCCGCGCCGTCCTGGTAGAGTACAGCCCTCCTGTTCTCATCTGGTGCTTTCTGAAATACAAATATCATGACCACATCAGTCACTCACAGATACCCAAGAGCCAGCCCTTCTGAAATGAAATGCACATCACCTTGTCCCATTAGGAGCGGTGGCCCCAGTGGTTTGTGGTCGGATCGGAGCCATACGGGGTGAAGACTCCTGCAAAGGCTCCGGTAAACTGATCTTACAGTTAACCTTGCCTGATGCTGGTCGCACCTGGCGCCTCAGGGCAGTTATCTGATTCAAAGCAGGAAAAAAGTCTTAACATTTTTCTATAGGTGTTGCACTGTGAGTGATTAAAGGGATGGTTCACCCAAAATTTAAGATAAATGTCATTATTTACCCTCATGTTGCTCCAAACCCATAAGATTTTTGTTCATCGAAACACAAATGAAACACAAACTGAAACCTGAAAGATTCCACACTTTTTGATTTTTTCCCTTATTTATTGTCTCTATTTATTTTTGTATTTCTTATTCTTAACTTTTTAAAATCATTGTTTAATCTTTCATTTAATCTTGCAATTGTTTATTTTTTTTATAAATAAATAAATACATTTATTTATATATTCACACACACACACGCACACACACATACACGCACACACAGACAGACGCGCACACACACACACACACACACACACACACACACACACACACATACATGCACACAGACAGATGCACACAGACGCACACACACACACACAGACAGACGCGCGCACACACACGCACACACACACACACAGACAGACGCACACACACGCGCATATCCACAGACAGATGCACACACTCGCACACACACACACAATTTTTTGAAGCATCGAAGTCTTAATGGAATGGAATTTCAATGGAGGGACAGAAATCTCTGTTTCAAAGTGGAATGAAAGTCTTACAGATTTGGAACAACACGAGGCTAAGCAACTTATGACAGAACTTTCATTTTGGGGTGATTTATCGCTTTAAGATTTCATGCGAGACACATTTTATTTGATTTTAAGTAAAAAAAAAAAAATGCAATTCAGTTCACTTTAATTATATTGCCATAAACTGTTTAATTACTTTCTTAAAATCAATAAGACTTAAATAATGTACATTAGAGATTGGTTAACCTCTAGTAAAAAAAAAAAGACTAAATAAACAAACATGGTTTGGTTTAGTGATAACGTCTCGGTTACGTATGTAACCCTCGTTCCCTGAAGGAGGGAACGGAGACGTCACGTCGGAGGACCGACAAAATTGGGATCTCGCTTAGAGGGACCAATCTACTTCGAGTGTAAACTAAACGAGCCAATGCAAATTGGCATGCGATTATTGCATCCAGCTGCTGCTGATCACAGCGTGAGTATAAGTAGGCAGCAGGTGCATTGCATATTCAGGTTTTCGCTGAGGAGCCGAGCCGGTGACCCGGCCGCTCAGCGGTGGTACAGGAGCTGTGGC
>NW_015506283.1:235846-238290 GCF_001515645.1 Sinocyclocheilus grahami
CCACCTCAGCGTGCTTCATGCCCAGGCACGAGAGGCAGCGATCGTGACCATCACCCAGCGCCAGGTAACGACCGCATCCAGAATGCCCGGGTGATACGTTGTCTATAGCAAGACCCACATCGTCTTTATAAAGACGTAACGTCAAGTTTGCCAAGCAACGTCGTCTTTAAAAAGACGCACCCGAAATTGCTCTTTTAGGGGAAAAAGCTCTTTTAGCGTGCTGAGGCGCACAGGGGAGATGATCATCTGCAACACAAACAGGGGGTAGTGCAGCCTGATGTGTGCAACCCACTCGACACGGGAAACCACCACCGCTGAAGTGCCGTCCACCAACACGAAGAGCTCTCCAAGAGCATGCTGAACTCGTTCAGTCTTTTCTCTCAGTAGAGTAGTCAGGAGCAGAACGATGTGATCGCTCGGCTCCGAAGCGAAAAGCTGAATATGCGATGCACCTGCTGCCTACTTATACTCACGCTGTGATCAGCAGCAGCTGGATGCAATAATCGCATGCCAATTTGCATTGGCTCGTTTAGTTCACACTCGAAGTAGATTGGTCCCTCTAAGCGAGATCCCAATTTCGTCGGTCCTCCGACGTGACGTCGAGAGTGACCGACTGAAAGGGAACTGTGGGACTGTCAGCATGCTAAAACTCTCTCTGAGAAGTAGCGTCTCTGCAGCCATCACACCAGTGCTTTTGTAAAAAAAAACAAAAAAAAAAAACACGTAATTTCCAAATAATCCTGGTTCTGTCACCTCCTCTGCCCTCCTGCGCAGAATGAGCTCCTGCTGTCTCTTTTGAGCCTCAAGCTGCCGTAGCTGGTGCTAAACGAGACAAGAAAGAGAAAACAAAAGAAGTGAATGAGCAGGAATTGTGTCTGAGAATTCCCCATAATTCTCTGGGGCTGTTCAGTGTACAGTGTGTCACCTCCTGTTTGCGATGGTCTTTCTTGAGTGTGGCGATCTCTCGGTTGCGGCGGGTCTCTGTGACTCGGTTCTTCTCCTGCTGTTCCTTCATCTGTTTCATCAAAACCACCTGAGCGAAACAAAGCCACCATGACACTGATTGCTGCTGTGAGTGTAAACGGCCCAACACAAACACACACAAACAAGCCTACCTTGGTTTTCTTCATCTCAGTCACTTCCTGCTGTAGCTTCCTCAGCTGTTTCTCGTACTGTGATTGGTTCTTCAGCAGGCGTGCATGTTCTTTTTGTGCCGACTGCAGTTTCTGCAACTCCTTGTTCATGGAGTTCAACTTCTTCTCGTATTCGGACTTTATCTTCTTTGCTTTCTCCTCCGTACATGACTCCACTGAGCCTGCACAGAAATGTGATTAGAATCAATTATATATTTGTTACAGTTCTGCGACTGTTAAGCAGTTGTGTAACTTATATTTTGCTTATGGCTTGCTTTGTTTAAGCGTGTGGTGTGTAAAAGGCCTATAACCTTTTTTTTTTTTTTTTAAGTTATGCTTTTGCATTTTCATTCCAGCGGTTTCGAAATCCAACCAGAAGAGGGCACAAGAGATTTACTGAGAGTTGAATGCTACAGGTGCATGATTTCAGTCAAAATGTGATCATCTTTTTTTGCATAGTTTGTTATACTGTATATAGCCATATACTGTGTGTGTGTGTTGTACCCATGTTTTGCAGTACACGGTCTCTCTCCAGCTGTGTGTCTCTGATTTTGCTCTGCAGCATCATGAGTTTCTGCTCATACTGTTGTTTGAGTGTGTGCAGACGTCTCTGACTGTTCTCCAGTTCATCGATCAGCCGCTGTTTGATGGCGATCTCACACGTGATGTTGGCCAGATCCGCCTGGAAGTCCTCTGTTAACACACAAATGCATAGCATTAAGGTTTTTAACCTCAACAAAAGCAAGACTTATCAAGTTAAATAATTAAATTAATTAAAATTAAATTAAAATGAACCCTCTGGGCCTCTTCGGTCATTCTTGACCGGAAAAAATTTATATTTCGAAATTTAAAAACATCGTGGCTTCATCGGAATGAGATGACACTTGGTGACTTTTGTCACATTAGCTATGTGAACACACACAAAAAATCATGGACATGATTCGGATATGTTAAAGGGTCAAACAAAAAAAAAAGTCACACAAAAATGACCGACATAGGAAATGAATGGGAAATACGAAAAATCAGAGAATCTTTTGGTGGTACAAACTACAAATCAGCCACTGTGCAGAAAAAAAGTGCACAGCAATCAAAGGGTGACTCTCTAAAATATCAAGAATACAAAATAGACACCCGCATGCGCACACACACACACACACACAGAAATGAACTGGTAAGACTGCAACAGAGCAAATTTTTTAGAATATGTGAAATAAAATGAATAAATAAAAAAAAGATTCTCTCTCTCTCTCTCTCTCTCTCACACACACACACACACACACACACACACACACACACACACACACACACACA
>NW_015506283.1:239184-241569 GCF_001515645.1 Sinocyclocheilus grahami
TTTTGCATAGTTTGTTATACTGTATATAGCCATATACTGTGTGTGTGTGTTGTACCCATGTTTTGCAGTACACGGTCTCTCTCCAGCTGTGTGTCTCTGATTTTGCTCTGCAGCATCATGAGTTTCTGCTCATACTGTTGTTTGAGCGTGTGCAGACGCCTCTGACTGTTCTCCAGTTCATCGATCAGCCGCTGTTTGATGGCGATCTCACACGTGATGTTGGCCAGATCCGCCTGGAAGTCCTCTGTTAACACACAAATGCATAGCATTAAGGTTTTTAACCTCAACAAAAGCAAGACTTATCAAGTTAAATAATTAAATTAATTAAAATTAAATTAAAATGAACCCTCTGGGCCTCTTCGGTCATTCTTGACCGGAAAAAATTTATATTTCGAAATTTAAAAACATCGTGGCTTCATCGGAATGAGATGACACTTGGTGACTTTTGTCACATTAGCTATGTGAACACACACAAAAAATCATGGACATGATTCGGATATGTTAAAGGGTCAAACAAAAAAAAAAGTCACACAAAAATGACCGACATAGGAAATGAATGGGAAATACGAAAAATCAGAGAATCTTTTGGTGGTACAAACTACAAATCAGCCACTGTGCAGAAAAACAGTGCACAGCAATCAAAGGGTGACTCTCTAAAATATCAAGAATACAAAATAGACACCCGCATGCGCACACACACACACACACACAGAAATGAACTGGTAAGACTGCAACAGAGCAAATTTTTTAGAATATGTGAAATAAAATGAATAAATAAAAAAAAGATTCTCTCTCTCTCTCTCTCTCTCTCACACACACACACACACACACACACACACACACACACACACACACACACACACACACACACACACAAACACAGAAATGAACTGGTAAGACTGCAACAAAGCAAATTTTGAGAATATTCAATGATTGATTTAAATCATAATGCAAAACCTGATATTTATCTAAGCAAAAATAACTAAACCTTGAGAAAAAGTAGTATTTTAGAATGTCTAAATATATATCTAAAAGTAAAACCTAATAAAATGAAGAAATGATGTCTAAAAAACAATGGGAATCCAAAGGCCTCTGTATATAGGGAACTATACAGGAGTTTACATGATATTACACAAGTTTTAATTTTTTATGCCACCAGATGGCACAATTCTCATTTTCACGGTTTTTCACTTTTTTAACATGAAATATTGCATTAATTGAAAAATAATAAATAAACAACGAAATAAATGAAAATATATTAATTCTAATGGAAAAAATAGCGCATAAAAATTTTATAAATATTGCATAGTATCATAAAATCCCCTCAGAATTTTAAATAACAATCAAAAAATATAATTAAACAAAAATGTATTACATTGATTTTCCTGAAAAAAAAAAAAATAATTTCAAGGCTTCGGTCACTTTTGACCGCGAAGGAGCCAAGTGTGACCCCTAAACGAAGAGGCTCAGAGGGTTAAATAAAAAAAAAAAAGGTTTAAAATTAACATTTTAATTAGGGATGCACGTATCGGGCCGATACTGGTCTCCTGTACTTGTACTCGTTAAAATGCCCCGATACCAAACGCCGATACCACACAGCATGTGATAAGCGCCATATTCAGACAAAGAAACACCAACAACAGACAGCAGAAAGGAGTTAATGTCTACTATGAAGTATATGTATGCAGTGAATATAATGTTAAACATTCAGTATTAACGCCTGAATATCTGATGTGCGCAAGCTGATAAACAAACCGCGCTGAGTGGATTGAGTGCGCGGCGGCGCCGATGAGCGAGTTTGTCGAGTGAATATATCTTTCTCACAGACATCACTGGAAAATTTGTAGTTCGGTCGGATATGTCAAAAACAAGTAAGTAAAACAATGCACAAGTTACTTAACAGTAGGGAGAGCGAGAGAGCGAGAGAGAGAGAGAGAGAGAGAGAGAGAGAGAGAGAGCGCGCCCGCAATTCTGTTGTGTGGTCTTTGACGGCGGTAAAGTTAGTTTGACGTTTGACATTCATTAGACATTCGGGATTTTTGCCAATTAAACTCTTTGCAGCTTTTATGTTTTGAGCCCAAACTACCTCAGATAGACATAAAGAAACACCAACAACAGACAGCAGAAAGGAGTTAATGTCTACTATGAAGTATATGTATGCAGTGAATATAATGTTAAACATTCAGTATTAACGCCTGAATATCTGATGTGCGCAAGCTGATAAACAAACCGCGCTGAGTGGATTGAGTGCGCGGCGGCGCCGATGAGCGAGTTTGTCGAGTGAATATATCTTTCTCACAGACATCACTGGAAAATTTGTAGTTCGGTCGGATATGTCAAAAACAAGTAAGTAAAACAATGCACAAGTTACTTAACAGTAGGGAG
>NW_015506283.1:242154-308487 GCF_001515645.1 Sinocyclocheilus grahami
CCATATTTTTCATATGTTTTATATACTGTACCCACTTAAATTAATTAAACTCTGACACAGTTTGAGATAAATGTATCAAACCAACTGTAAAATATTTTGAATATTATTCCCTATAATGCACAAGGCTTGGTTTTTCAGATTATGCCTGTACTGTTTTTATATATAGCACTGAAACCATAGTTTTCATACGTTTTATATACTGTACCCACTTAAATTAATTAAACTCTGACACAGTTTGAGATAAAGGTATCAAACCAACTGTAAAATATTCAGAATATTATTCCCTATAATGCACAAGGCTTGGTTTTTCAGATTATGCCTGTACTGTTTTTATATATAGCACTGAAACCATAGTTTTCATACGTTTTATATACTGTACCCACTTAAATTAATTAAACTATGACACCATTTGAGATAAAGGTATCAAAACAGCTATAAAAATATCTAAATATTATTCAATTTAATGCACAAGGCTTGTTTTTTTCAGATTATGCCTTTATTGTTTTTATATACAGTACTGAAACCATATTTGTCATGTTTTATACACTGTTCCCACTTAAATTAATTCAACTCTGACACCGTTTGAGATAAAGGTATCAAACAACTGTAAAATATTCTGAATATTATTCCCTATAACACACAAGGCTTGGTTTTTCAGATTATGCCTTTACTGTTTTTATATATAGCACTGAAACCATATTTTTCATACGTTTTATATACTGTACCCACTTAAATTAATTAAACTCTGACACAGTTTGAGATAAAGGTATCAAACCAACTGTAAAATATTCAGAATATTATTCCCTATAATGCACAAGGCTTGTTTTTTTTTTCTGATGATGCCTTTACTGTTTTTATATACAGTACTGAATCCATATTTGTCATGTTTTACATACTGTACCCACTTAAATTAATGAAACTATGACACCATTTGAGATAAAGGTATCAAAACAACTATAAAAATATCCAAATATTATTCAGTTTAATGCACAAGGCTTGTTTTTTTTCAGATTTTGCCTTTATTGTTTTTATATACAGTACTGAAACCATATTTGTCATGTTTTATATACTGTTCCCACTTAAATTAATTAAACTCTGACACCGTTTGAGATAAATGTATCAAACCAACTGTAAAATATTCAGAATATTATTCCCTATAATGCACAAGGCTTGGTTTTTCAGATTATGCCTTTATTGTTTTTATATACAGTACTGAAACCATATTTGTCATGTTTTATATACTGTTCCCACTTAAATTAATTAAACTCTGACACCGTTTGAGATAAATGTATCAAACCAACTGTAAAATATTCAGAATATTATTCCCTATAATGCACAAGGCTTGGTTTTTCAGATTATGCCTTTACTGTTTTTATATATAGCAGTGAAACCATATTTTTCCTACGTTTTATATACTGTACCCACTTAAATGAATTAAACTCTGACACCGTTTGAGATAAAGGTATCAAACCAACTGTAAAATATTCAGAATATTATAAAACAATAAAGGCATAATCTGAAAAACCAAGCATTGTGCATTATAGGGCATAATATTCTGAATATGTTACAGTTGGCTTGATACCTTTATCTCAAACGGTGTCAGAGTTTAATTCATTTAAGTGGGTACAGTATATAAAACATGACAAATATGGATTCAGTACTGTATATAAAAGCAATAAAGGCATAATCTGAAAAAACAAGCCTTGTGCATTATAGGGCATAATATTCTGAATATTTTACAGTTGGTTTGATACCTTTATCTCAAACAGTGTCAGAGTTTAATTAATTAAAGTGGGTACAGTATATAAAACGTATTAAAAATATGGTTTCAATGCTATATATAAAAACAGTAAAGGCATAATCTGAAAAACCAATCCTTGTGCATTATAGGGCATAATATTCTGAATATTTTACAGTTGATTTGATACCTTTATCTCAAACGGTGTCAGAGTTTAATTAATTTAAGTGGGTAAAGTATATAACACATATGAAAAATATGGTTTCAGTGCTATATATAAAAACAGTAAAGGCATAATCTGAAAAAACAAGCATTGTGCATTATAGGGAATAATATTCTAAATATTTTACAGTTGGTTTGATACCTTTATCTCAAACGGTGTCAGAGTTTAATTAATTTAAGTGGGTACAGTATACAGTTGGTACGGAAAGTATTCAGACCCCCTTAAATTTTTCACTCTTTGTTATATTGCAGCCATTTGCTAAAATCATTTAAGTTAATTTTTTTTCCTCATTAATGTACACACAGCACCCCATATTGACAGAAAAACACAGAATTGTTGACATTTTTGCAGATTTATTAAAAAAGAAAAACTGAAATATCACATGGTCCTAAGTATTCAGACCCTTTGCTCAGTATGTATAATAAACATTACAAATATGGATTCAGTACTGTATATAAAAACAGTAAAGGCATAATATGGAAAAACAAGCATTGTGCATTAAATTGAATAATATTCTGAATATGTTACAGTTGTTTTGATACCTTTATCTCAAACGGTGTCAGAGTTTAATTAATTTAAGGGGGTACAGTATAATAAACATTACAAATATGGATTCAGTACTGTATATAAAAACAGTAAAGGCATAATCTGGAAAACCAAGACTTGTGCATTATAGGGAATAATATTCTGAATATTTTACAGTTTGTTTGATACCTTTATCTCAAATGGTGTTGTCGTTTAATGGATTTATATTATTGCATACATTAAAAGTTGTAAAATTATTATAAAAAACATGAAATTGTAATTCCAAAAACTGAGCTTTGTGCAATAACAGGTATGTTTCCCCGAACATTTTAGTATTGGTTTTATATTATAATGTCACGTAGTTAAATTGTTTAATTAATTTAAATGGTTAATTTTTTTTTTAATTCCTAGAAATTAAGCCTTGTGCAACATAAAGGGCATATATTTATGTCTATCTGAGGTAGTTTGGGCTCAAAACATAAAAGCTGCAAAGAGTTTAATTGGCAAAAAACCCGAAAAAACCCGTCTAATGAATGTCAAACGTCAAACTAACTTTACCGCCGTCTTTGACGTTCACTCACTTAGCACACGCATCATTTGGATTAAAACGAAATCGTAAAAATAAAACCATTCATAGGGGCATTCACTATAAACATCATTTATTTTCAACTTTAGGCATACACGACTTTCTGGCGAAAGTGAAACTAGCAGCCTGTGTGAAATGCATTGCAAATGAGTGTTTCTGCATTATATGAGTGGTTTAGGAATATAAATCGCAGCACATTTCAGATGAAAACATTTTCTATTTATGATTTCTATTTATGAAAATATCTATTTATGATTTCTATTTATGAAAATATCACAGGAGATTTATAACGAGTGGTTCCCTGCATTATTACAGCAAAGCGGTGATTACAGTACTAACCCGCTGCAATGGAGCAGCTCTAATGCTAGTAAATTAAAGATGATGTACCATAGAGCAAAACAATGAACAGTGAAAGTAACAAAAACCTGTAAAATGCATTTTAATGAGCATAATTAAGTGTGAAAATAACTGAAGGATATACAGTCAAACCAAAAATGATTCAGAGACCAGATATCATTTTTTTATATTTTTTTACTAGTAAATAACCGAAGGATATACAGTGAAACCAAAAATGATTCAGAGACATTTGAGACAGAGATATTTTTTTACTAGTGGGTGTATGATACTATAGTTCATTTATGTAAGTGAGGATAGCAAAATAAAGTAAACTGTGACATATTATACATACATACAGTGGACTACCAGTAAAACTGATACAAATGTGGGTCCAAAAATTATTCAGACCGAGTCTGGGAAAAAACATTGAAGTTCAGGTTTGCATGAAGCTGGGTGACAGCAAGCCCAGGAGACTACAGGCTGTCATTAAGCTGTCTGAATAATTTTGGTTGATTGTAATCTTAAATGTTTATTATATTTATAGTATAAAATCATGTAATAAATATTAAACAAAGGACGTTTGAAAAGCTCATGTGCCACAAATATTGAACTTCTATCCACTACAGATTCTAAAACCATTAACTCTCAGATGATTGTAAAACAACAACAACAACAAAACAATGCAATCTATGCCGGCAGAATAGATTATCATAGCTTTAAGGGGCTTTTTTATATACAGTATATACTGTATGTTGTGTCCCTTAAATTTACTTTAAAAAACAAACCACTTTTTCATAAAAAAAAACAAAACAAGTTTAATTGTCTGGAAGACTTAACCAACTTTTTCAAAAATAAACAAATAAATAAATAAATTCATAAAAAAATATATCTGAACCATTACAGATTAAATGCAGGCATTGTACCTTTTTCCTCCTCAGAGTCAGACTCATCAGAGCTGTCTACCTCCATCTCATCCTCCTCTTCATCACCCTCAGCTTCCTCACCTTCATCATGGTCACTCGCATCCTGCAAGAGTATTGGCATTATTAGAAGCTAATTTTTGCCTGACAGAATCTCAGAGACAGTGAATGATTAATAAATTAAATATATCTTTTGTACACACAGGAGAGAGTTTAACTTACCGCTTCTGGCTCCTCATTTGCTCTTTCGGAGGCCTCTTTATTCTGCTCATTATCTGGCCCCTCCTCCTTTATGACACTGCATGACGTCATGAGAATATCATTACACCTATTACTGTACATCAAACAGTGGTTTCCTCTCATTTTAAATGGAAAGAGCACATGGAAAGCCTTAATTTGTTTATAAGAAGATATTTCTTCTATATTGTATTTCAATTTCACAAAGAAATGTGCAGCATTTTGTCCAAGCAATATAAAAGGACACCTTTTCATTAATAATTTTTCTTAAATCTCATATGCTGCCTTCTAAGATGCGTTATTTTGACCCACATTTAAGGCAGTATTGTATATTATTGTATACCACAATAAGGCATATAGATAAGGCAATTCAAGATCCCACATTGTAAGTTAATTGATATTTTTATTTGTATAGATTTTTAATGACATCTATTTGAGTGTGCTATGTATTTTTATGCTTAGCAAAGCATCAAAACATTAGCTTAGTAACATGCTATCTATTATAATACTGAGACGTCACTGAGTGCAGACACGATTCAATCAAAATAGTTCAATCTCATTGCAAATGGACTATTTCACCCAATAATTGTAAACTATGTATTATCTATTATGTTTTTAGTCACCAAGTGTTAGCTTAGCAACATGCTAATGTCAAACTTTACAGTGTGCTTAACCTGAAGAGTGCTACTCGGTGCTGCTGACTATGTACTGTAGATACTAGACACAAAGGCAGCTCACTAGGACTTGAAACAGGTTCACAAACACTAAACCCTCGAACCGGTGATGTTTTGAAGTGTTATATTAGAGAAGGAGAAAGTACAATGGGTCAACTTTTCCATGGTGCGGTGACTATGGTTAGTGGAACAACGGCATTTAATGACATTCTCCAACCTGACGTTCTCAAGATCTTCATAAGCACCTTCATCCATCTGCTGGAGTCTTCAAGAGTGAAGGGTTTTGGTGGAGGTGAGGTGAGGTGAGGTGAGAGTAAGAGGAACCATGGGGCCAAAGATGATGGCAGAGAAGAACACGTGAGGTACAGGAATACTTACAAATTTTCCTCTTTTTTTGATTAAAAGAATCAATGTACTTTTGTATTCAATTTAAACTGCAGTGTTTTATACTTAAAACATTTACCTATATTCAATAGTTTTACATCATTTCGTACAGTAAGGATAAGAAAATGATTAAAAAAAATGATCATTTATGACTAAATGACATAAATTTATGACTAACTTATACTAAATTATGACTATTTTAGTTGCAATAAACAATTGCCATTGGTCAGCTACCTTTACCATGTTGCATGTGGATTTCAGCTTTAAAATAAGTTAGAAAAATTAAGATTTTATTTTATTTTTTACTGAAACTGATATAACCAAGCTGACAAATGCATGTGGGTGAAAAGGTCAGGGAAGTAAAACTTGTGACAAAGATGGACAGTCACACATGAATGCATTTGCTTTACAGCATTTTTCCAATGTTTCCTATTGGAAGCAAGTCATCACAATAAGGATGCCTGTGAGGAAGCATAGAAATTGTATACCACATATTTGAGGCATACAGCAGACCAGAACCATCCCTGACACACCCTCCTTTGTCCAGGGATAAAAAGGAAATTGGAGTTTCGTGTTCCTCAGCTGCATGGTTATAAGCATCAATGTCAGTAGCTTACCTCTTCTTTTTCTTCTTCTTCTTTTTCTTCAGTTTCTCCAGGTCTTTCTTTGCGATTTCAATGATTTCTGTGGCGTCTTTTTTGGGTGCAAGATGGCCGGGGGTAATGGAGGTTGGACCGTAAAATGAGGAGCGGGTGGAGGCACGGGACAGGTTCTTCCGCAGGGTTTCATTTACAGCCTCACTCTCCAGTAGCTTTGCCCTGAAGACCACATAACACACATAAACATTATTACACATATAGAGAAGTTATAATAACTTCTGAGATATGGGTGTACGGTGTTTGCATGCATTACCTGAGCTCCTCGATCTCTTTGATGTAATTCTGGATCATGTTTCCGATCTCTTCATTCCCATCACCTGCAAAAAGTCAAAGAAAAATGTTTTGGGCATGTAAAAACAGAGCAAAAATGTATTTTAGAGTAGAAGGAAATTATCCCTCTTCTGTCTAGATCTTAATCTATCTAGATGCGTGACAATTAATCCATTTAGGTGTGTCACGATTTTGTCCATTTTTTTTTTCTTTTTAAATAAAAGACCAGTAAAAGAAAACGTTTAACCTTCAATAAAAATATGTTTATCAACTTCAGGAGGTCAAACTAAATATTACATGGATATTAATGAGTTGTATTTTCTGAGTATTCAACCCTGTTACTAAAACATCTTGCAACGATTTACAAAACAAAAATTAAAATAATGTATTTTGACAAGATGAAATGAAAAAAAACAAAAAAAAAAAACAAAACACATTGGGCAACAGGGTTGCTATATGCTGAATTACAGTTATTGATACACTTATATTTCCCATCAATAAAAATATATATATTTTTGATCATTTTTCTTTTTAATTCATTCATTCATTCATTCATTCAACCAACAATTAGCACAATATCAATTCAAAAGTTTAATTTTAAAAATATAGCATTATTGTTTCATTTTAACTTCTCTTGCTATGTATAAGCATTATTATTACTTAAAGGGGTCGTATGATGTTGCTAAAAAATAACATTATTTTGTGTATTTGGTGTAATGAAATGTGTTTATGCGGTTTGAGGTTAAAAAAACACATTATTGTTTCTCCTCTATGCCTTTGTGAAACGCATCAATTTTTACAAAGCTCATCGGTCTGAAAAGCGAGGTGTGCTGTGATTGACCAGCTATCCAGTGCATTGTGATTGGCCGAATACCTCAAGCGTGTGACGGAAATGTTACGCCCCTTACTATACTGTTGATTCCGTGTCCCGGCTGGAGCGAAGAGACAAAACCATTAAAACCCATTATAAACGAGGCACTTGTTGCATCCAGTGGGGACATAATTACTGATTATAATGACTTATACTGTCTTTTTATGCGTTGCATCGTGCCGCGTAAACATAAAACCATGTCTGCATTTGTGATCGGAGAAACGACAAACAACAAGCGCTACTCTACACTGCTCAAAACTCGCGTTTGAATCATCAGTGGCAAATTCTTTAAATATGAAAACGTACTTACAGACTGTGAGTCAGCATTATTTGTCAGAACACCGGCATTGTAGGCTACTCTCCCAGGAAACAGTCCTCGTCCTCCATAAAAAATGCATGGCTCACATCTGAATATTTGGGTTGAACTGTTCTGGAACAGTGTTGTAAATACAACTTAACCACTGATTTCTAGTTGTGTCCGAATGCCAAACAAAGTATTTTTGCTTTCATAACGAAACACGCAGCGTCTCCACGACATGGCGGCGGCGGCAGCAACAATACTACAGCGAGAATCAAAGTTACGCCTTCTTTCTTTGTGTGAACATTTGGGCGGCGTTATGCATATCTTCCCACATCGTGACATAGACATGTGGGGGCATGTTTAAATGAGGCGTTTTAGGAGGGCGTGGACGAGTCTTAACTTTTATAAAGAATATCTCTTTGGGTTTGAGACTTTAGTCTTTGCAACTTTTGGGATCTTATCTATTCACGAACAGCTTGTAACACTCCAAAGAGAAAGGAAACTTGAAATCGCATCATATGACCCCTTTAATATCTAAAATATCTGATATTTCCTTTATATGTCATTGTTTGTACCTGCTCTGGCGAGGGTCTGGTTGACCTGGTCGCTGAGTAGCTGGGTGAGTCTGGCTCTCTGGGCATCAATGGTTTCCTGCATTGCCTTCACTCGTACACGCAGATTATTGTTTTCAGTCTGCAGCATGGAATTCTCATGCACCATATCATTGATGCTTTCCAGACCGTCCTCGCCAACCATACGCTTGCCCTGTTTCAAAAATAAATATATAAAAATGTATTATATTATATTATATTATTATAACTTTAATTATTTGTTCACAAACATGTTAGTGACATTACAGTGAAAATCTAATTCTGACACAAACTTGAAATAAATATGGACGCTGCACAAACCGTCTTGTACTCCATGAGCTCCATTTGTAGCCGGGCGATCTCTGTTCTCAGAGCGCTGATCTGTTGACTGGCCCGGTCCTGGTTCACCATCACTTTGTTCTTGATGTTGCGAGCACGGTTTGCATATTTTAGTGTGTTAAGGGTCTCCATGAAGTCTCTATCTGATGGACTGATGCAGGCGATCATCACTGTCTGACTGTGGGTCATAAGAGAGGGGCAAAGCTTAAAAAAGCTGCATTAATACCTGGAATATCTCCTAATAAAATGTCTAAAAGTGGAAATAATCTACAGATGCTCACCTGTTTCCTCCTAGGGAATCTTGAAGCAGGCGAGTGAGCTTGGAGTCACGGTAAGGCACATGTGTGGAGCGTTTGCTCCTGTCACCCAAAGCACTGATCACATTGCCAAGAGCTAACTTTATCACCACAAAACAAAGACACAATTATTAGTAATCAAAAGTAATACAGACCAAATATACAGTAAATGTCTCACATTAAAAGAACTGTTCGCTCAAAGAAACGGATATTATGTCCTTGTTTACTCCTGTAAACATGCTTGAATTTATAAAAAGTTTATAATATTACTGATTATTCATTACTTAACTATAGAAGTTGTAGGAAATTTTGCGTTTGTAGTAAAACTAGACATAACTTCAAACAGAAAAGGTTACTAAGTGATTTTATTATACAGAAATGATGCTAACATGCATAATGTTATACTGTGAGTATTTTTAATGTTTAGGAACTGGCCATTTTTCACTTCCACTTCTCTTCTTACCAGTCCGCAGTTGATAGAGATGCCCTCTTTGGCTCGGTCCCCTGTGGCCCCTGTTCTCTTCAGTCGCTCAGAGCCGGCTAAATCCACAAAGTGAAACTTAGCTGTTAGCGTCTCAAACTCGTTCATTTCTGAGGAGCCATTCACCAGTCTGTTATCGGTCTCTGTGTCCTGGAAGACAACATAAAATAAAAAAAATGGAATGAAGTAGTTTAGTAGTATAGTATATTATAGCTCAGTCTACTTTAAAGGGGTGCTATTATGCTTTTTCACTTTTTCAACTTTAGTTAGTCTGTAATGTTGCTGTTTGAGCATAAAAAAGATCTGCAAAGTTACAAAGCTCAAAGTCTACTTCAAAAAAAAATATTTTATTTAACAGAAATTAATTTTCAAAAACTACAACGAACGACTCGTTTGGACTACAACGCATATTTTCCGGGATTTGTGATATCACAAATATCGACGAATGAGACAAGACCTGGTTGAGCTGCACTAGAAAAGGCAACCAGTGTTATCACTATGTCGGAGACGTGCTAGTTTCCCCAAGGCAGACAAACTTAAAGTGGTTACAATCATCCGGGTTTAAATCGCTATACAGGAACTATTCGTGCCGTTCATGCCAGACTGGGGAGAGGTCAAGTCAAATCAAGTCAAGTCTGCTTTATTGTCAATTCTTCCACATGTACAGCACATACATACAGAGAATTGAAATTGCGTTATTCTCAGAGCCTTGGTGCATACAGATAACACTAACAGTAGAACATAAATACAGATAGATACAGATTAAATATAAAATACAACTATACAAATAAGGTCAAAAGTAAAAAAATATATAAAGCAGCACAAGGCACATGGCAGATAGAGTGCAAACCAGTGAAGTAAACAAACAATGCAGATATAATGATTTGTAGTGCAAAAGAGCTTATTCAGACTGATTAAAGTGACAAAGCTCAGAGAGTTCTTTATTTAAACTGTCAGAAGAGGTAGTTGAATGAAGTCAGTTCAGTGCTGAATGAGGTGGTGAGCAGACCAATGCTGCACAAAGTGACTGGTGCAGGTCCCAGTGTGTTAGTGGGAGGGGGAGTGGAAGGACCTGGGGATGTGGGAGCTGGGGGGGGGTCTGGGGTTCAGAGTTCAGTGGTGCATGGGGCAAAAGAGGAGAGGGGGGGGCAAGGTCAGGAGGGAGTTCAGCTTCCTGACAGCCTGATGGATGAAGCTGTCCTTCAGTCTGCTGGTCCTGGCCTGAAGACTCTGCAGTCTCCTACCTGATGGCAGAAGACTAAAGAAGCTGTGTGTCGGGTGGGTGGGATCACCTGCAATGCAGAGGGCTTTTTATGTCCTGGAGGGAGGGGAGAGAGACACCAACGGAGTGAAGAGGAGGGGGCTCAGCACACATTCTTGGGGGGCCCCAGTGTTCAGTATGATGGGGCTGGATGTGTTACTGCCGACCCGTACTGCTTGAGGTCTCCTAGTCAGGAAGTCCAACAGCCAGTTGCACAGCGAAGTGTTGAGCCCCAGCTGGACCAGTTTGTGAATGAGCTGTTGAGGGATGATTGTGTTGAATGCCGAACTGAAATCTATGAACAGCATTCTGACGTATGAGTCTTTTTTGTCCAGATATGTGAGTGCTGAGTGGAGGGTAGTGGCAATGGCGTCATTGGTCGAGCGTTTGGACCGATATGCAAACTGGAAGGGGTCCAGGGAGGGGGGGAGGGCAGACTTGATGTGTCTTTGCGTGCATTGATCCTGCTGAGGGATCTCATCACGCTGTCCGGGGACAGCGTCATCACCTGGTCGCCGGGAGGAGGTGGAGTCTTCTGTGCAGTGGTGCTGTTTTGTGCCTCAAAGCGAGCGAAGAAGGCATTCAGCTCGTTCAGCACGGAGATGGTGCTGTCACAGGTCCGCGGTGGGGGCTTGTAGTCCGTAATGGTCTGTGTCCCCTGTCACAGGCTCCGAGAGTCTCTGCTGTCGCTGAAATTATGTGCTATCCTCCTGGAGTGCTGTCTTTTAGCCTCTCTGATGCCACGGGATAGGTTGGCCCCAGCTGTCTTCAGGCCCACCTCATCTCCCCCAAAACAAAATCAAGACTTTGTAAAAGAGCATAATAGGACCCCTTTAAATTCTCCAATAAAATGAACACTTATCATGGGGCCTGAAAGATGATATTGTAGCGTCTGGAACACTCCAACACACAATATATATTTTGTTAGCTAGATTTCACAAATACTTTGTAACACCCCAGGATGCCGAACAAGACCCTGGTTTCATGGTAACCCGATACATTTACAACCTTGTGGATGAAATATGAAAATATATACTCCAAAACAGATTTCAGCATGTGTCTAAAATTCTGTAGAGTCACTTTTATAATTTCCACACTCTCAAGCTGTCACTGGGGTGGTACCTTTTCAAAAGGCACACCTTTGTACCTAAAGAGTCCATATTGGTACCTTAAAGGTACAAAAGTGTACCTTTTTAAAAGGTACCACCCCAGTGACAACTTTTGTACCTTTTTTCT
The DNA here is from genome assembly GCF_001515645.1 of Sinocyclocheilus grahami. Classification (NCBI taxonomy): domain Eukaryota; kingdom Metazoa; phylum Chordata; class Actinopteri; order Cypriniformes; family Cyprinidae; genus Sinocyclocheilus; species Sinocyclocheilus grahami. Next base: position 254,082 of record NW_015506283.1, read on the forward strand.
GTGGTTTATTCAGTTCTGGTTCGATGACCAAATAGCATAACAAACACTCTTTCACAGCTGTGTGAGACAGTGTGATCTGAGCGAACATTTTCCAGCTGTGGGAGATTTGATAGCCAGGTGGCGCCACCTACATTGTCTGAGGCACAGACGCGAACTTGGCACAGGTGGATGGTGAAGATGGCATGTGAGCGTGAGCTCTGGACATTCATCTGAGTGCTGGCGGTGGTGCGGGACAGAGCGCCCAATCTGAGACACTGCATCATCTGAAAGAGACAGAGAGGAGAATTCTGGAAAAATGGCACTGAGATAATTCAGCTCATCCGATGATGATGGATGGATAGGTAACATTAAACTTTAAAATAACAGATCAACTTTTATTTGATTTTTATAAAACAAACTGACAAACTTTTACGCAGGTAAAATACTATATAACTATATAAATTACATAGCTTTTTATATTGTTATTATTAAAATTGCTTTTATTTATTTTTTTATAAAATTGACAAACTTAAAAAAGTAAAAAAAAAATTGTTTTTGATCTTTTTGGGGGGAAACTCCTGGGGGAAAAAAACATTTAAAAAAAATACATTTTAGCAAATGCAGAAAGGCTTAGGATATGTCCTCAAATCCTAGAATAAAACCAACCTCTGCTTCTGAGCTAACAGTTCGTGTTGTGACTCCCACTGTGTAAATCCCTCCATTGGCATCTTCATGGATCTTAACGTTGGATTTCTGCTTGCGGGCCTCCATATCTCGAGTGGAATCAAACAGGTCCAGCACCTCCTCATTGTACAACTATGAAACAGAACACCGCACCTTAGCCAGCTGATACTATGCAGGAGTGGTTAAGTAATTAATTAGCCAAGGTCAGACATGTATGCTAACATCTCCAACATCTGCCAATCTCTGCCAAAGTTACGACAGGTGTGTTATACATGTGGCATGCTGTCAACACCACCCTTTGCATGCCAGCATCTCTGTTACACTTATCAGAGGATACATTTAAACCTCAGTGCTGAAATGGAGAGATAACTCAACATCTTCACTTCTTTTAAGATTGGAAATAACACCTCTTGTCAGTCGAAAGATCGCTAAAGGTAGTTTCTTGAGCTCAGATGACACCAGACTACAAGTGAAACTGACAGATGAGGTTGTTATTTACCTCTAAGAACTGGGCGTTGATCTTAAACTCAGGTACGGGTCGCCCTTGTTCTGTAGCAGCCTGTCTGCGCTCCTCGATGCCCCTGAAGAGGTGGCTGACCGCCCGTGGAATTATTCCCAACCCCTCATCAGTGATGTTCACGTCAAAGCCCGTGCCCATGGTGTAGGTCTTTCCCGAACCAGTCTGGAAAGATTCAGGAGGATGTGAGGTAAACAAGACCACTCAAACAGAGGATAGTATTCATTAACTTATGATGTGTTTCAAAGTTCCTCATTGTACATTAAAGGAATATTTCAGATAATTTCCAACTTAAAGTCTATGGGCACCACCTACATGCTGTCAATTACCACTGAAAATAAATTAAATTTGTCCTTTTGTTTGAACAAACAAACAAGAAAAACATTTACAGTAATGTTGTTATATGCTGTATAATGCTGTTGAAAGTCAATGGGAAAACATTCTGGAAGGTTTAAACAAAATTGTGAAGCAATTTTTTTCTTTACATGAGAATATTCAAATATATATATATATATATATATATATATATATATATAATAAAGTAAGCAGCAAGCTCATTGGCTGTGTATGCAACATGAACCAATCAGCTTGTGACAGTCAAGAATATCATCAGTTACGTTAAGGACCCGTCAGCCCGCGCCATCTAGAGTTTCATGACAGATATATATATATATATATACAGTAATTAATTTTTGTCATTTTGTTTGGTGATGCTTGAAAAGTGATTACACAATAATGATTCTCCAAATATTTATTTGAGGTAAATATCTCAGAAATTATACTGAATATCTCTACATTTCCACAGAGTGGAAAAATATAACATATTAAGGGCTAAAAAAAAAACGAAAAAAAAAAAACCTAGGCTCCATAATCTTGGGAAAAACCAAGAGACATTTTCTTTTAGCTGAGGCTACAAAGGGGGAGTGAAAGCCCAGACAAAAGACGTTTGGGGTCTCTGTCGCCATAGACACACAGAGGAATGACACACGGGGCCTGTGCGCGCATCACCCGCTGAAAGAGACGCTGACAGGAAGACAAGACCCCAAACAACAGGGGGAGATTTAACAAAGCCAGAAAAGCCAGACGAAGAGTCAGGACTCTCATGAGGGAGAGTTTTGTTTTATCATTATTCAAATAAATAATTTAAGACGTAATACACTACCTCTATTGGGGGAAAAACAACACATTGGGACTTGAGGGGATTAGACCGTTTTAGTAATCTATTAGTGTTAGATTACTTTAAAAAAAAAAACAGCAGTGTTCTTGTCAGAACATGTCCATCGTTCATGTTCTGACATTCGTTTCATGGTTTGTTTGCCTTGCTTCATGTGTAGCATGCTCCACAATTGCTAATAAATGCTTTGCCTTTGTAAAAAACAGTTATCAGGTTTTTGTTAATATAACAATGATACAGAACAGCAACAATAATAATAAGTTAAAATGCATACATTTGCATATTTAGTAGTTATAATACCATCACAATAAAGCAGTTACTATTATCCTAATAAAATGTAGTTAGCAACACAACTTTTATGAATTTTGCAGCCTAAATACAATCGGCAAAAGTAAAAAGCTAAACGTAGGTTATTAATGAACTAAACCACAGTTGCATGACTTCAGCATCACCACTATTAAGCTTCCGACATTTTCCCTGAAATAAGATACTAACAAAAAGCAGCTAACTACACTGAAGCTATGTGAGGGTGCATGTTTTTAAATGAATAACTAACAAAGAGTTTAATTTATTTAATCTGGCACAACAACAATGGAGATCTCAATAGAGAGTTGCAGGGATGACGTATTGTTGCAGGCCAAAACCCGGAAACAAAGTCAATGGATATTTGAATGAGTTTTTGGTTAAATGCCTGACTTAAAGGGGTCCTATGACGCAATTAAAATTTTTCCTTTCTCTTTGGAGTGTTACAAGCTCTTGGTGCATAAAGAAGATCTGTAAAGTCGCAAAGACTAAAGTCTCAAATCCAAAGAGATATTCTTTATAAAAGTTAAGACTTGTCCATGCCCTCCTAAAACGCCTCGTTTAAACACGCCTCCCCACATGTCTACGTCACTGTGTGGGAAGATTTGCATAACACTTCCCAAATGTTCACGCAAAGAAAGAAGGCGTAACTTTTATTCTCGCTGTAGTATTGTTGTTGCCGCCGCCGCTATGTTGTGGATATGCTGTGTGTTTCACTGTAAAAGCCAAACTACTTTGTTTGCCCTTCCAAAAGAGGACGATATCCGCTTTGTCATGCCTAGAGCTGATCCGTGCTGGTCGCTGAGGAAAAAAGTCAACTTCGCGCTGTCAGTCGGTTTTGTCTCATCGCGTCGGGACACATGGAAACCATAAGACTGTATGATGGACATAACAACAAGGCATTTGTAGCATCCAGTGGGGACATAATTATGGATTATAATGACTTATACTGTCTTTTTACGCGTTGCGTTGCATCGCACTGCATAAACATAAAACCATGTCTGCATTTGTGATCAGAGAAATGACAAACAACAAGCGATACTCCACACTGCTAAAAACTCACGTTTGATTCGTCAGTGGCAAATCCTTTAAATATGAAAACGTACTTACATACTGTGAGTCAGAGTAGCCAGCATTGTAGTCTACTCTCCCAGGACCAGTAAACAGTCCTCCAAAAAATGCGCTGCACACAACTGAATATTTGGGTTGAACTGTTCTGGAACAGTGTTGTAAATACAACTTAACCACTGATTTTTAGTCGTGTCCTCTTTTGGAAGACCAAACAAAGTAGTTTCGCTTTCACAAGCGTCACACACGGCGGGCTTGAGTGAGTGGCGGCTGGCGGGCTAAAGTGAGGAACGGCGGTGTTCTGACAAATAATGCTACCTATCAGATTATGCTACCAACAATGTATTTATTCTACTGTAAGGGTAGGTTTAGGGGTGGGGTAGGTGTAGGTAAGCCTCACACCTTATTAATAACATGCTGGAAGCAAAATCTGATAGGTAGCACTTTTCGCTATCGAATTATGCTACCATCTGTTTTAATGGGAGGTAGCAAAATCTGACAGGGTAGCACAAATCGTCAGAACACCGGCGGGCTTGATTCCAACGAAGGAGCGGCCGATGGGCTTGCAGCAATCACATGTGACGACCCCAGGCTGGACTCCGCTTCATCCACGGTGAAAGCCGATCCGGCGATCCACAGCGTGAAGTTGATGTTTTTCCTCAGTGACCAGCACAGATCAGCTCTAGGCATGACGAAGCGGATATCGTCCTCTTTTGGAAGGCCAAACAAAGTAGTTTCGCTTTCACAATTAAACACACAGCGTCTCCACAACATGGCGGCAGCGGCAACAATACTACAGAGAGAATAAAAGTTATGCCTTCTTTCTTTTGCGGGGTGTTATGCAAATCTTCCCACATCGTGACGAAAGACATGTGGGGGCGTGTTAGAACGAGCCGTTTTAGGTAGGCGTGGACCAGTCTTAACTTTTATAAAGAATATCTCTTTGGATTTGAGACTTTAGTCTTTGCAACTTTACAGATCTTCTTTATGCACCAAAAGCTTGTAACACTTCAAAGAGAAAGGAAAAATTTAAATCGCATCATATGACCCCTTTAAGCTAATTAAAACTACGGTATCACTTTACAATAAGGTTCCATTAGTTAATGTTAGTTAATGTATTAACTAACACAAACAAACAATGAACAATACATTTATTACAGTATTTATTAATCTTTGTTAATGTTAGTAAATGAAAATACAGTCGTTCATTCATGTTAATTCACAGTGCATTAACTAATGTTAACAAGCACAACATTTGATTTTAATAATGCATTAGTAAATGTTGGAATTAACATGAACTAAGATTAACAAATGCTGTAGAAGAATGGTTCATTCTTAGTTCATGTCAACTAATAGTTAACTAATGTTAACTAATGAACCTTATTGTAAAGTGTTACCAAAACAACTAACTATAAAACGCTATTATTTACATAACTGAGTTGAAAACACTGTGATGATCTGCAGGATTTAATTAAATATTTTCCCTATAAAGCAAGAAGTTTGCAAGCTGTGAATTTTACTAAAACGTAACTATTTTATGAGGTGATGGTTTCATATGAATTGGTACAAAGCAAATAATATGGAAAAGTATGATTTTTAGAAGAGAGAAAAAAAAAACATGCAAACGCACCTAAACCACCAGTGTGGTATAAGGAGACTGTATGAAATCTTATGCATGAGACTGTACAAATTCATACAAATTAGCCACAAAACAAAATACACAGTTACGAATTGCCATGAGAGTGTGCTGAAAACTGTGTTCGTAACATTTAATCGAATGATAAAACCAATAATACTAATGAAATTCTTGCCTGAAACGGAAAACTTCTGGACCAGAAAGTTCTGGGCTAAAAACCCAAGCATTTTCAGTGTGGACTGAATTACTTCATTTCATCACTGGGTTTCTTGTCATTTTACAGTCGTACCTGTCCATAGGCGAAGATGGTGGCATTATATCCTTCAAAACAGCCTTCGATGACAACATTTGATTTTAATAATGCATTAGTAAATGTTGGAATTAACATGAACTAAGATTAACAAATGCTGTAGAAGAATGGTTCATTCTTAGTTCATGTCAACTAATAGTTAACTAATGTTAACTAATGAACCTTATTGTAAAGTGTTACCAAAACAACTAACTATAAAACGCTATTATTTACATAACTGAGTTGAAAACACTGTGATGATCTGCAGGATTTAATTAAATATTTTCCCTATAAAGCAAGAAGTTTGCAAGCTGTGAATTTTACTAAAACGTAACTATTTTATGAGGTGATGGTTTCATATGAATTGGTACAAAGCAAATAATATGGAAAAGTATGATTTTTAGAAGAGAGAAAAAAAAAACATGCAAACGCACCTAAACCACCAGTGTGGTATAAGGAGACTGTATGAAATCTTATGCATGAGACTGTACAAATTCATACAAATTAGCCACAAAACAAAATACACAGTTACGAATTGCCATGAGAGTGTGCTGAAAACTGTGTTCGTAACATTTAATCGAATGATAAAACCAATAATACTAATGAAATTCTTGCCTGAAACGGAAAACTTCTGGACCAGAAAGTTCTGGGCTAAAAACCCAAGCATTTTCAGTGTGGACTGAATTACTTCATTTCATCACTGGGTTTCTTGTCATTTTACAGTCGTACCTGTCCATAGGCGAAGATGGTGGCATTATATCCTTCAAAACAGCCTTCGATGAGTTTCTCAGTGCAGTTGCTGTAGATACTGTCCTGCTGCGAGTCCATGTCAAAAACATAGTCAAACGTGAAGGCCTTGTCCTTTCCCAGAACAACCTGGGGCTCCCCAGGGGTCACAAACGTGCAGATGTGACATCCCTCTATCTTTTCCTTTGCCAACTGTGGACGAACCCTGGAAAAATAGAGAGTGTTTAAGTTAAAGAGACAAATTGTTTATCTGAATAAATGTTTTTATCTTGAGTGTTAGATAAAAAAAAAAGTCAGCTTAAAAAATATTTTTGAAAGAACATAATGGCGAATTGTTGTATGACTGTTAAAAAGTTGGTATATTTGATATTCTAAAAATCGATTGATCTGATATTTGATATTTATCAACATTGAGTTGATGCATTTTATTTAGGGATATAACGATTAACTGCGAGCCGGTTGAAAATCGATTCAAATATGTGACTATTCAAATCGGTTGAGATGCCAAACAAATCGCGATTCTTTTGGGGGTAGGAGTTTATATGAATGCATGCCTGTGGGGAACTTACGGTCTTTAGAAAAGTTTAGATGGTATTTTTTCTTTTCATCTTGCCTCTGCAATGCATATTAAAGTTCATAAGTGCAGCGCTGTTTTGTTTACAGCGGAAACCAAGGAAATGCTTTAAGCGCCACCTGCTGGCAGAGAGTGAATCTGCGTCTCATTCAGCTCGTCTGCTCTTTCGGTTTCATGCAGATATTTTTAAGTATAGTTTCACAAAACTGAAGTCAAACCATTATGTTTTTGCTTCAAATTTCGAAATTATACAATCCAATTTAGATTAAAACTGCTCATGTTGCATGTATGCAGCATAATTTTTTGGATCATGATTAAAATGCAGTGGTTGCCTCTAATTTTAAATGGAAAGAGCACAGACAAAGCCTTAGTTTGTTTATATGGAGAGATTTATTTTATTTGTGTTACGTCTTTATTTGATTTGGGGCTTGTTTTAAAAATTTCTGTTTAGTTTAGTTTTTTACATTTACATTATATTTAAATGTTGTCATTTAGCAGATGCTTTTATCTAAAGCGACTTACAAATGAGGACAATAGAAGCAATCAAAACCAACAAAAGAGCAATGATATGCAAGTGCTATATTAGTATATTATTATAGTGTTATATTTCAATTTCACAAAGAAATGTGCAGCATGTCATCCAAGCAATAATAAAAGGACACATTTAATTTATAATTTGTCTTAAATCTCATTTTGTAAAAAATAAATAAAAAATTGTGAAACCAAAATCGTGAATCAAATCGAATCGTGAGTTGAGTCAATCGTTACATCCCTAGTTGTATTTATTTATATATTTTATTTCACGGATACAGTAAAGAAAGTCATGATCTTTGAGGTGGGACAGGCCAAAATTCCTATTTTAACAGTCGATAAAATAATGTATGTTTATAAGCTATTCATGCTAGGTTAGTTATGTTACATTATGGTTTGTATAACGAATCTATATATTAAAAAAAACAACAACAACTTGGGATTTGTGCCTCTAATGGTTTAAAAAAAGGTCTTCAAGAATACTGTATTCGTGGAAATTGGCAAAAACACTCCAATCCTGAGCTCGTTCATGAACAGACGCTTTCTGTTAGAGGAGAGCGAGAGAGGAAGCACTGGCAACACGATAGGTAAACAGTCACACCCTGGGATTCATTTACTCACATTTTCTGTTTTCATTATTTAAACCTTTCCTTCAAAACAACCTGCTGCTCTGCCTTTTACTTTTTAGCCCTTATTCCATTGATTTTTGAAGTGGATTTATCATGGAAAGCTAACTGTAACAGAGGTAATTTACACATGGAAGTCTAAAAGGTGTTAGCAAAAACTGTTGCCAGTTGAATTCTTTGCCCCCAAAACACATTAACATTCCTAAATATGAGAAAGTAAATTATTATAGTTATGCAAGTTCCATGCAGAACTTACAATGTGTCAGAATGCAATAAATAAAGCAATACAAATGGTCAGAAAGAAGGTAAAACTAAAATGTCTTATGTTAGTCAAAGCTGAGAGCTCTTCAGTGATGTTATTTACTTTTGTTGCACAAAAGTTCATGATTTTTTTTTGCGTGAAAACATTCGTATGCAGATTTCATGTACAATTCTGTGCGTACATACAGTTACTGAATCAGTATCCTAATCATTTAAACTCTGTTCTTAACCTCTGCTCAGAACTTGATGACGACCTCTGACCGCTATAAATCTTTAAAGTCTTGAGGATATTTAAATTGGTCGTGGCCTAATGGTTAGAGAGTTGGACTCATAACCCAAAGGTTGTGGGTTCGAGTCTTGTACCGGCAGGGATTGTAGGGGGGGGAAGTGAATGTGCAGTGCTCTCTCCCACCTTCAATACCACGACTGAGGTGCCCTTGAACAAGGCACTGAACCCCCAACTGCTCCCTGGGCGCTGCAGCATAAATGGCTGCCCACTGCTCCGGGTGTGTGTTCATGGTGTGTTCACTTTGGATGGGTTAAATGCAGAGCACTAATTCCAAGTATGGGTCACCATACTTGGCCACATGTCACGTCACTTTCACTTTTTAAACTCAAATGCATTCCAAGAACCCCTTAACCACAAATGATGTCAATGTATGCTGCTGCATACGGTATGTATAGTTATACATACCGTAAAGACTGAAAATACACTGAAATACATTTCCCATTTCAACAGCTTCCACAAAACACTCTAGTGAGTCATCTGACAGATTTGAGAATTAGGTTCAAATGAACACCCAGTGTTTATCTGAAACAGTATTGTTTGTTTGGGGATTCTATTTGGCCAGAAATAATAATATATGTGGCAATGAATTGATAAATAAATAAATAAATAATTTAAGTTTGTGTATTTTACTATATTTTTATATAATATTAATATTATATATATATATTAATATACTCTTTTTTTTTAACATACTGTATAGTTAAGACTAATTAAATGTATGTCGCCTCTAATTAAAAAGTCTGTGAAGTCACTAAACAGTCTTTGTAAACACTTTCTTGAAAGAATTGTATCCCATTTCTGATTTTACTTTATTGTGCAAGTTATACATATACATTGTATGTCTTTGAGAGTGAGTGAATCATTCATTGAACCAATTAGTAAAAAAATCATCCAGGAAAAAACAAGTGACTTCCTTCATAAGTGAGTCATTGAATTAGTCACTCAAGCAATTTGTTAAAAAATAAAAATAAAAACGCTGATTCATTCCAGAATGAAACATTACTGTGTGTTGTTCTGAGACATGCAAAGTTTGATTGATAACATAACTGGCAAACTGAGTCTAAATTGCTTATTATTTAAGCCATATAAGATAGGGGTGGGGGAAAAAATCAATACAGCATAGTATCGTGATATTTTCCGCGGCAATACTGTATGGATACACGGACGCCAAGTATCGATCTTTTATTATACTATTGAGTAATAAAATCAATTTATTTACAGTCCACTAAATGGTGGTGTTGTTTTTTTTTTCTTTCTAAAATCCTTTAAAGGGGTCATATGATGCTTTTTTGAAGATCATTATTTTGTGTATTTGGTGTAAAAGAATATGTTGACATGCTTTAATGTTAAAAAAACATATTATTTTTCAAATACTGTACATTATTGTAGGTCCTCTATGCCCTGCCTCTCTCAAACACTTAGTTTTCTACAAAGTCCCTCCTTCCGACAAGCGCAGTCTGCTCTGATTGGCCAGCTGACCCAGTGCATTGTGATTGGCCGAACACCGCAAGCACTCGTCGGAAATGTAAAGAATATCTCTATGGTTTTGAGACTTTAGTCTTTGCAACTTCAGGGATCTTATCTATGCACAATCGGCTTGTAACACTCCAAAGAGAAAGGAAAACTTGAAATCGCATCATATGACCCCTTTAATGCACGGTATTGCTCTTTGCAGCGCAATATTTGAGTACAAATTGAGTAAAAAGGTAAAAATCACGGTTATTTACAGTTATCAGTAACGGAATTACAGAATTACAGATTTATAAAATTTATTTGAATTAATTATCGTTCGTTTGTTCGAGAGAAAGAGAGAAAGATGACAGTTGTGTGTGTGAATTACCTGCGTCTGTGCGTCTCTCTCTACAAACAATGAGTTTAGTTACTTAAACAGAGATTTTACCTCTTCGTTGCGGAGGAATATAATGCAGTGATCCAGTATCTAAGCCATTTTATTAATAAAAGTAGCGGGGCAGCGTTGACAAGTTTATGTTGGCCTACTCCTGAACGTTTCTGTGTGCGCAGCGGGATCTCTCTCTCTCTCTCTCTCTCTATCTCTCTCTCTCTCTGTGCGAATGACGTGTGTGTGCGTTTGTGTGTGTCAATTAAAGCAGTGGCACATTGATATAGAACGGTGATTAAACTGACTTGGAACTACCTGTGCATTAAACAGTTTTAATGCATATCTGCCAGCCAATCAGAATCAAGAATTCCAACAGACCATGGAATAAATATTTATTTAAAAATATTCATATTTATGCATTTAGCAGACGCTTAAAAGCCACTTACAGTGCATTCAGGATATACATCTTTTACCAGTATGCATGTTCCCTGTGAATCGAACTCATGAACTTTTGCGCTGCTAACGCAATGCTCTACCACTGAGCCACAGGAATAAATAATGAAAAGTAAAATATGCTAAGAGCACAGCAGTGCATAGTATACCTGTTGTAGCACACTATTTACTTTAAAAGTACATGTCATGTTTAATTTAAATGTAACATTTTTATTTTAATGTAAGACTATGTTTTATTTATTTTAAATTTAACATTAATTTACTTTCAAATGCCCCAATTGCTGAAGGGTCTACTACACAACTTTTTTGTACAAGTTCAAGTTGCATTGTTCAAAATACCTGTAGTAGCACAGCAGTGCATACCTGTTTACATTTAATTAAGGTGGAATAGACTAGACTGTAATACAAATAGTTGAGTTTGCCAGGTGCATACAACATTTATGACAGGTTTTCATCAAAGTGTTGGTCAGTTTGTCTGCTTGACAATCCCATTTTGCCCTGCAACAATAAAACTGAAGTGAGATAAACAAACTGAGAATTTTTTTTTTTTTAGTTAAAACAGATGTTGCCAAAGTTTTCGTTTGGGGACATAATTTGAAGTTGGAAAAAGGTAATAAATGGCAATATATCGCAGAATATTGCAATATATTTAAATCGTAATAATATTGTATCGTGACACAAGTATCGTGATAATATCGTATCGTGGGCCCTCTGGTGATTCCTACCCCTAATATAAGAGCATAATCACACAGTACTAAAGCTGGTTTTCTCAATACATAATCAATGCTCAATGCACTAAAAGAATCATTAATCAAAACTCACAAGACTTTCATTTATCTTTGAAACACAAATTGGCACATTTAACATTCAAAGCTTTAAGCTTCCATTGTTTATATGTGAATCTATCTTTTCATTATATAAAACAATCGTGACTTTTCAGAAGACTTAGATTAAACCACTTGATTCATATGGAATACTTTTTATGATGCATTTGAGAACTTCTCTAAGCTTTAAGTTGAGTTAAGTTCAATGGATTTTTTTTCAGGAAAGCTGTTATATCATCTAATGTGATGCATGGGGAGGGTCACACATTGTTCACAAGGCATAAAATAAAGCTCAGCTTCTGACTGAACGTGTTAACCTCAACCCACATGCCTCATTACTGCGATTACAGTGACAAAGACATCTCCACGGCCTCCTCTTTCCCAGGGAAAAGATCAGTAGCTTAAGTGGATTGGACCACGTTCTACAGGTCCAACAGTCATTACCCAGAAGCACAAAAGTCTATTTTGTCTGCTATGGGATCATTTGACCTTTAAAATGTCTCAGATGAACTAAGCAGAACTGGCAAAATAAACAATGTAAAAAAAAAAAAAAGCTTGCAATTCCAATAAAGCAGATGGAGACAGATGGTTAAGTGCTGATGCATCCTGCCCTGGAAAAGCATGACCCTGGTAGAGTGCTATTATAGGTACATTTTAGTTCCTAGTCTCATTAACAGCTGATTTATTGATTGTTTTTGAGAAAAGAATAGATACCAGACACCATAATTCAACATGAGATTTTTGTATTTCTTCATCATGAATTGGTGCCTAAACATAAAACCAAAATTACAGCAATGAGATTTTTACATTGGCTATTGGAAAATCCTACACAAACTACTGGAAAATCAGTTCCTGAAAGATTTGGAATTACAGAATGAAATATATTTAATTAAATGCATTATTTTAACTAATTATTGTAATATATAACCACTCCGTAAAAAATAAAATAAAAATAAATCTCAGACTATGTGGAATGCTTTTGAATACTGTCTTGGTTTGTCTCAGATTCAATGAAAATTAAATGTGAAAACTGCAATCAAAATTCACAATCAATCAATCAATCAATCAATCGATTAACAATTAATGTTCTAAAGTTCCACTGTTTGTTTATAATAAAATAGTAAAAATGTGTTTCATAGTGTCAACACACAAGAACATGGATTAACCCTGATATCACATTTTGTATTGATTCTGGATAGTATGACTAATAAACATACTGATCGGTTTGGATTCCTTTGAGTATACTAGTAATTAGCTAACAGATCACATGTTTGCGATATCTACAACACCCATATTTAAAAACTATAATGGCACTTATAATTAAGATAATAACTTTCATCTATCCAACCTGTATGGCTTTGATAAACATGATGAACAGCCTCTGACGGCACACCCACAGATCCAAGTGATGCATATTACAAACAATAATGCTAAGAACTGGCTAAAATTGACAGCTAAATATCTGCCCACAAACAGTACAACATGAATCATGTTTACAAGGCTGGTAGACCAAGTGATTTTGACTAAAATCTAGTAAAAGAGTCTCACAATCTCATGGAACTTTGTAACTATTTTACATTTTGGCAAATTGTTAGCTAATTCATATGAATTCGTACAATTTGTTCATCTCAAATTGCCATCTTGTAAAATAGTATTCCAGTAAGATCAGGTTTGAAAGAACCTTACTGTATTCTGTACAACAACGTAACTGCTTAACTACTAGTTAAATGTATCGCGGGATAAATTAATTAGCTAGTTATGACAGTTTCTCGAAACCGTAGTAACACAGCCGGCATTCAAACCACATTCCCTAACAAGAAATTATACTTCCACCCAAAGGTCAAGAGCTGTAGTTTGCCGTTTGCGAATGCTTGTTGGAACTATGGTCTCTGGAAACAGTTGAACAAATCGTTGAAATTTGTTGGTAATGCCGGAAAGAAATATTTTTTTTTACAATTGCCACATAGAGCGCTATAACAGACATTACTGTGTGTTTATAGCTAGCTAACTGAATTAATTTACCAATTTAATGGCATAGACATTTGAAGGTAACTCTATTGGGCTTGCAATGCATTGGCCAAGTATTTACAGTAAAGCCCTATTTGAATGGGATTAGTATTACCATGGTGACCTCTAGTCATTTGTAATAATTGCGGAGGTTGTCTGTGATCTTAATCCCGTGCAAATCGGCGATGTCAGTAAATTGTAAAAAAAAAAAAAGAACAAATTGTTAAAAAATTAAAAATTCCCCCGCAAACGACCTACCATATTTCGCCGAACACCGAGGTCCTGTGCGAATTAGGGCTGTCAAAAAATGGCTGAAAAAGTAAATTTGAATTTTGTACTTAAATATTATTAAAATTCGAATTATATTAGGGTGAAGAAAAGCTTTTGGCTTCACTCCTGAGGACACAAGAAGGCGCATCGAGCAAATTATTACTAAAGCACGTTTATTCAGTCATTTGTAATAATTGCGGAGGTTGTCTGTGATCTTAATCCCGTGCAAATCGGCGATGTCAGTAAATTGTAAAAAAAAAAAAAAGTACAAATTGTTAAAAAATTAAAAATTCCCCCGCAAACGACCTACCATATTTCGCCGAACACCGAGGTCCTGTGCGAATTAGGGCTGTCAAAAAATGGCTGAAAAAGTAAATTTGAATTTTGTACTTAAATATTATTAAAATTCGAATTATATTAGGGTGAAGAAAAGCTTTTGGCTTCTCTCCTGAGGACACAAGAAGGCGCATCGAGCAAATTATTACTAAAGCACGTTTATTCAAAGCATAAAATAACATGACTATCTGTGGAAAAAAGTGCATAATGTTTAAAAGAATGTTTATAAAACAATTATAATTAATTAAGTTGTTTAAACAACTATAAACAAAACAGCATCATGTATGTATGCATAGTTTAATACAAAGGACCGAAAGCCAATCACACAGAGTACATTTTTCATTTAAAAACATGAGATGCAGTGGGGTGGGAAACCCCCCCCCCGCCATAAAGTCTCGAGATATGTTTTTTCAAAGTTAAACTTGCATTAATTTTACATGGCTTTCTAAACATGCGGCTCTTTTGTGCAAGACGCGAGTGCAGCAGTGATAGATGTCCCTCTAGAAAATGCGTGAAATATGCGTTCTGTGTAAATGGTTTTAGTTTTAGTTTTAATCAAAACAAAACGTAAACAAGATCTTCTCTGCATTGATGTTCTCTTTTTCCACAATATTTTTAATGAACAACACAGCAGCACCGCATCTAGTGGGTTCAACTGGATAGGCTGACATAAATATTATAATGCAGTGTGACATCTACATCGTCATCGCATCTCGTGCACCGTTGATAAGGCTGTCTGACGCACACCTAAAATTCGAATGCACTGTTTTTGCATTCGAATGTGGATTTTTATTTTAAATTTGAAGAATATTCAAAATTCTAACTTTTTTTTGACAGACCTAATGCGAATCGGCATCTCTGTGATTTGGCGGGTCATATATCATTTTCCCAAGGTTTTTGCTTCCTGTGTGCCTTTTTATTCATCTTTTGCAAAGAATGGAAGCTGCGTTGGAGTGTTCTAAAAGTATTTTGGGTGCTGGCTCATATCGCTATACACCATACAACTATACAATTTGCAGAAAGAGAAAGCTGAAAACCATTAGAAGAGCGAAAACAAAAAGAATGATTAGGCTAGATGGAGATGGATGACATGTATAGCAGCATGCGGTAATGAACATTCTTCTGTTTATGATATATCATACAGCTAGACCTATAACAACAGAACATTTCCAAGCAATAGCCTTTCCAAAATAGTGCACAATCAAGTGAGGGGGTTCACATCACAATTCGAGGTTAATGTGTTACAAATAAATCAAGCGTAAAGCTTGAGCTTTTAGATTTTAACCTGGTGAAATGTAAATGACACAGGGAACAAAACTATATTTGTTCCTTTTCTTTATCCATCTAACCAGACCATAGAACGGAACTCTCAACCAACTCTGGCTACATCAGACTACACGATTACCTTTGCATATGTATATATGTGAGTGTGTATGCATTGACTCTTCAAACATTCAATGAAAGGTTGTCTAAGGTTGTGTAACCCAAGCAGAATATTCCTGGGTAAATGAGTGACCACAGCGAGTGCACATGAGACAGAAATGGGATGTGAGGATTTCCCCGCCTTAATTTTCTGTTTGCCATCCTTGAACAGTCAACAAAACTATCACATTATCTGTCTTGTATTGCCCTGCATGATTAAAAGCCTGATTAAAGTGTTGGCTTTGCACTGATTAGTTTTGAGTTTCAGGGCTTCTATACTGTTTTACTAAGGATTTCATTTAAATAACCTAATAAACAGGTACAAACAAGCTTGATTTCTTACGTAATGCCACAGGAAGAACAAGCACGTGACATCAAATTTCCAGTCCGTTCTAAAAAGAAAACACTCTGTTTTCATCCCTTTTCACTAGTTCTGTTGCAGCTTTCCACAGACAGGTCACAAATTGGCTTCATATTGCTTAAAAAAAGAAGTATCTTCTTATCTATCTATTTATTAAGAGAACTATTATATATGTTACATAAACTATTATATCCTGTTAAATTTAACCTAGCATGAAACATAGCTATAGTAAACAATGTCTGTAACTTGTATCTTGACATTCTCCACTGTATCAAACTATTAAAATCTAGAATTATGTTAAATATTTACATAATATATTGAATTGATATTCAAGTCAATATATTCGATATATTCACAGCAATGTACAATTACGGTAATAACTAATTTTAATAAAAAAAAAAAAGAATAATAATTATATCTGTGCCAGCCCTGTTACTGCAAAAATTTCCCCTTGGCCTATACTAACTAACTAACTAACTAAATAAAATAGACATGAAAATTAACATCAATAAATTATTTGGGCACTTTCAACAACATGAAGTACCACAGTAAAATAAAAACATCATTAACTGATGCAATGATATTTAAATAAATTATAGCAACGACTTTACTCATCAAGATCCACAATTCAACCCTGTTATCTTGCTTGTTTTTGTATGAAAAAATATTTTAATTATATATTTTTTTAACTACAAAGCTAATTTGGAACTAATCTAGATTTGTTTTATTATTATTATTTTAAGTTTAATGTGCACTGCTAGAAAATAAAACCAAACAAATCATTCCAGACTTCCACTCTAAATGCATAACGGTCAACACAACTTTTAAAAACTACCAAATAAATCACAATTATTTTTTGTGGTTATCTTCTGCATGTACATTTACAGATGTTGTACATAAAGCTTAAATTGTTTCAAACTCTGACATATTTTAAAATCCTGTCAGGATGAGTATGTCTCTTGTGTATTTGAAAAATGGGGGAGTATTTTTGCAGCATCAGCTGTGCTCGATCTGGAAAGTGCAAATTAAGTTGGCTTGACCTGCACATTCAGGAAATGTCCATACTGGCTGACTGCCTGCTCACAGGTCTCACTGCACACATGTGAGGTTATGGACAGGAAGCTGGTCATAGGTGACTGTGATGTTGTTCGACTGCTGCCCTATAAGGCTCAAGCAGGAGCAAAAAAGATGACAACTAATGAAAACAAGGACCCAAAACATCCACATATGTCTGCTCCCATGAGCTCATTGGCACAAAACATCAACAATTATACATGGAAAGAATCAGTTGCTTTTGGAATTGAGATATTTACAGTGGGGAAAAAAAGTATTTAGTCAGCCACCAATTGTGCAAGTTCTGTGTGCTGTTTTTTGAATGCTAAAATATGTTTTTTCTTTAAAGACATCTAAGTCATTCACAGTTTAAGCCTTGACATTTTCCTTAGGAAATTTATCTGTTTAGTTGTTTTTACAATTATGTTGGTGGTGGGAAAAAACAGAATGGATTTCCTAGTAGTAGCACATTTTTAAAAGCAAACCACAAGCTATCTAACACAAGATATCTCTATGGAGTAGGGCCTAAATAAAAGCACTTTTCTATTTAAACTAGATACGTTATGCAGTATGTGGGGAAACCGAGGGATGGGAAAAAAGCCAAATAAGGGACCAAGTGACGGAAGAAAGATATACTGTACATATCTTTGGCTTTTCAGAATAGCCGTGGTGGAAATTGTTGTGTCTCACTCTTCAACAAGGCATTTAACGTGCACAGATGCCTCTCATGCTTAAAGGGATACTCCA
Source organism: Sinocyclocheilus grahami (assembly GCF_001515645.1). Lineage (NCBI taxonomy): Eukaryota > Metazoa > Chordata > Actinopteri > Cypriniformes > Cyprinidae > Sinocyclocheilus > Sinocyclocheilus grahami. The sequence goes on from NW_015506283.1 coordinate 272,073, forward strand.
CCCCAAAATAAAAATGTTGTCATTAATCACTGACCCCCATGTCATTCCAAACCCGTAAAAGCTTCGTTCGTCTTCGGAACACAATTTAAGATATTTTGGATGAAAACCGGGAGGCTTGTGACTGCCCCATTGGCTGCCAAGTAAATTACACTGTCAAGGTCCAGAAAAGTGTGAAAGACATCATCAAAATAGTCCATCTGCCATCAGTGGTTCAACCGTAGCTTTATGAAGTGACGAGAATACTTTTTGTACACGAAGAAAACTAAAATAAGGACTTTATTCAACAATTCATCTCTCCGCATCACCGTAGCGCCATTTTGGAGAATAACAACTGAACGCAAGCAGCGTACGCTATTCTGTGTCAGCTGCGACACAAAGATATGTTTTCTACATGTATTTACGCTTTGATTTGAATGAAAACAGCGCATCCGTGCAGCGCGGCTGACACAGAAGATCATACGCTGCTTGCGTTCAGTTGTTATTCTCCAAAATGGCGCTACAGTGATGCGAAGAGACACAGAGGAGACGAATTGTTGAATAAAGTTGTTATTTTTGTTTTCTTCGCGTACAAAAAGTATTCTCGTCGCTTCATAACGTTACGGTTGAACCACTGATGGCAGATGGACTATTTTGACGATGTCTTTCATACTTTTCTGGACCTTGACAGTGTAATTTACTTGGCAGCCAAGGGGACAGTCAGGTAAGTGATGGTTTTCATCCAAAATATCTTAAATTGGATTCCGAAGACGAACAAAGCTTTTAGGGGTTTGGAACGACATGGGGGTAAGTGATTAATGACAAAATTTTCATTTTGGGGTGGAGTATCCCTTTAAGTAAACATTAAAGCATCTATCTAAAGACGTTCACTAATGCCATCATCTTTGTATACGCAACCACCAAACCCAGTGTGCACGTGAGTCTGCTAACTCATCAATTCACGTGACAGATGGTTTGTAGGGTTGGTTCTACTCAGCTGGCTAATAAATAATCATGAGCAGACTTAAAAAAAATTCAGTGGGTTCCAACAGAAGGTGGAGCTCTTGATTTAATCTAGTTCACCCATTTTTTCCCCCTGAAAATCTGGAACTATTATACCCAGTCAGGCTACCCACAAGGATGTAAAGGTTAAATACACAGTACATATTGAAATTTTACTTTCATATACATACTATGTCAAAGGTTTGGAATAATTAAGGTCATCAAGGTCATCAATGTTAAGGTCAGCATTTATTTGATAAATACAGTTAAAAACTGTAATATTGTGTGAAACAGTATTACAGTTTAAAATGACTGCTTATATATATATATATCACTTTTATTCCTGTGATGCAAAATTCAATTTTCAGCATCATTACTCACATGATCCTTCAGAAAACATTCAGATATGCTGATTTGGTGCTCAAGAAACACTTTTTATTATATCAATGTTGTGATGCTTAATATTTTTTTTGGAAACTATGAAACACTGCCATTGAAGAGTTTGGTGTATGTAAAATTAAAACAAAAAAAGAGAGAAATAAGCAGCAAAATTGTTTTCAATAATGATAATAACAAGAACCAATAATACTGATATAACCGAGCACCAAATCAGCATATTAGAATGATTTCTTAAGGATCATATGACGTTGAAAGTTGGAGTAATGGCACAGGAATAAATTACATTTAAAAAAAATAAATAAATAATATATATATATATATATATATATATATATATATAGTGAGCATTTGAGACTTTTTTTCAATTCAGTTTCAATTTTAGACTGTTTTATACATATTATGAATATCATGAATATACATTGATATCATGATATACACTTTCAAATGCTTAATATTCTAAGCTGCTTTGCTGTTTTACTTATGACCTTGTGCAGAAGGCAGAAGGCAGCCAAACTGGCTGTTTTACATCTCATGACTATGGTACAGTGACATTTTAACCAAAGGAAAGTTTCTGATTCAGTTGCTCCATAACAGATGTTTGCCACACTATCTTACAGACTAAAAATAATATGAAAATAGGTCAAATAAGTGATAAGCTACACGTGCCATAACCAAACAGAGATACATTCATCTGCAACGTAAACCTCAGACCAATTCGACAAACTCAGAGAGTAATTCGACAATGACAAAGCAGCCCGTTGTTAAGACCAGGGGCTTAAAATATTAATGCTGTGACCGGTGGTATTGAATATACCAGTGGTGGAATCTTACATAACTGCTCAAAACCTATGTAAAGCCCTTACAAACATGTCGTCAAATACTTTCAGCTGTATCACAGAAGTATGACAAGTGTTTAGTGCCATGTAAAAGAAAAAAAAACACCTCTTTAAGAATGAAGTCACAGCATTAAAAGAATAAAGTTTTAATGTTTTGATGATGTCATTATAGGTCTTTAATGAGTATAAATTCAGAGTAACGTCATGAAGTATCAAGCATAAGCTTGTACTATGATGAGATATAACCTTTAATAGTTTAAGAACAAGCTCAAAATTACAAGGATGAACGTGTAGAATTGCAGTATGAGAATAAATCCTATTCCTATAGTGTTAATCATTCTTTTTCTCATAACACTGTATGTTGTTTAATTTCTAAGTACTTTATTGACGATATAAAATTACTTCAGTCTCCTAATTTTCGGGCATTATTCTTCTAACAATACAACTTTATTTTCATAATGTTATGTTTATTCTCATTTTAGCTTTTTCAATGTGGCACTAAAACAGCATCATACAGGAGAAGGCTCATCTCAGTGAAGCTTTCTGAATGTGCTCTCTGTTCCACACATAGATTCGTATGTCAATTGCAAAACTGATGTGTCATTTAGTAAGTAAGTGGAAAGTGCACTGACCTGACAAGTACACAAACGGCTAAAACTTTATAAATAAATCATATATTCATATATTCATATATGTAATTTATAGATATGGATTGAACATATTCAGCATAAACATGCTGACATATCCACAACCATAAATGGCCCTTGATTAAAGATGTTCCCAATGGGCAGCATCAAATCTATTCAACGTCAAATTAGGATAACAACAGATGAATGAATCCAGGAGTCTCTGAACTCAAGATAAATGAAGTGTTTTAGAAAGCAACAGTGTAACAGGTAGAGACTGGTACTATATCAACAACCAACCGTAGCCTGGAAAAACAAAAAATGACTAAGGTTACCAAATCACATGTCTTTCTAGCCAGTAAAAACACACAACTTCGGGCCTCATCAGATGTGGTTTTACAAACAAGAGATACTGTCATTGACGTAATGATAATTAAACAGTTGCCATGACTTTGGACTCACAAACAAAGACAAATGATGGATTGTCTTCCATTAACTGAAAGTTTAAATCTAAGGGCCTTTGACCGTTACTTCATTTCACTTCAAAAGGATTTAAAGACTGCTACTGTTTTTATGATGCTAAGCCAGCCACCAAAACATTGATGTCGTTCCCCATGGAGAGGAAAGCCACTGATACACAGTCTAAAGACATTTTTCAAAGCAATTCCGAGATATAGTACAAGCTTGAACAAACACTGTGATATCTGCAGGCTGAACCTTTGGGCTTTTGTGGTGAGTGTGATATTGTAAGAAACTGGAAATGAGGCTTATGTCAACACAAGCAACTTCTTAAGGCCTGAACATACTCCACGCAAGCACACTTCTAATTACGGCAGTTCGATTTCACACATTGTGTCCTGAAACGTGTTAAGTAATTCAAAACGCTGTATGTGTTGCAAACTCAGCTTTGCCACAAGGGGCGCTATAGTATATCACATATTACAGTAGGGTGACCATACGTGCCATTTTCCCAGGACGCATCCTGGCCAGGATTTCTATATTGCCTAAAATATCTAGGTTTTGGCTTTGTTTGTGTGTGCAGACCGATCGGTGTATGACATCAAAATACCATACAGATGGTTCCTTATGCTTTCAAAATGCTCTCGAGGTATTTTGATGTCATACACCGATCGGTCTACACACACAAACAAAGCCAAAACCTAGATATGTTAGGCAATATAGAAATCCTGGTCAGGACGCGTCCTGGGAAAATGGCACGTATGGTCACCCTAAGTTAGCTAAAATGCTGACATGTTTATAGCTAGTAAATTTGAATAATAACAAATTCAGTTTAATGTTGCAGACACCTAAAGAAAACTCTATGGCCCCCAAGCAACGGGTCTGCATGTTTGCAATACATCGACCAAGATACATGGCCATGATAAATGTCAAAAAAAAAAAAACATGGTTGCAAGTGGGACCTGTTTGTTTAACTCAGTTTGACAGATTAACAAACTCATGTGATCTGAACTGGATTGTTCAAATGCCTACCAAGATAAAACACTCAAGATCAGATCTGTGACTATTTTAAAACACAGTACCATTCACATTTACTGTAAACAAAACAATACACTTCCTTCCTCTTTCATCAATAAAAGTCAAACAAATCAATTCTCAGATTGTCCAGGTCAACGAAACCATTTCCATGTGGATCCAGCACCTGTTTTAGCACATATAACGTTTTCTCTCTGACAGGCTTTCATACGCAAACACGATGCCTTCATAGAAATTTGACAGAAGAATAAAGAGAGGTGGAGTAAATGACATCAAGCCTAAATGCTGAGCAAACTGAGCTGCAGGTCAAAGTCTGTCAGCTCCAGTAACCAGAGCTCTTGAGGCCAGAACAATGTAACATGAGCGTACAGACAGCCTCTGTTTTTCAACTGAGCCTTTTCCAACCACAAAAAAAGAAGCATTCGGTATGTCCTTTCAATTTGGTCACAAAAGGGTGTGTTTAATGAAGAAGATAATACCATTTTCAAGATATTATCCCACACAGACTTTAACTGCACTGACTACTTAAAGGGACAGTTCACTCATTCTGTCATCCTTTACTCACCTTCATTCTTTCTTGGGTGGAATCTATGGAAGCCCGTTTCCGCCACTGAATAAAAATAAAAGAGGTAATTGCGACTTTTTATCTCACAATTCTGACTTTTTTTCTCAGAATTGCATGATACAAACTTGCAATTTTGACTTTTTTTCTCAGAACTGCTTGATATAAACTCGCAATTGTGAGTTAAAAAGTCATAATTGTGCGATATAAACTTGCAATTCTGAGAAATAAAGTCAGAATTGCGTGATATAAAGTCGCAATTGCGAGACATAAAGTCACAATTCTGAGAAATAAAGTCACAACTGCGAGATATAAACTCGCAATTCTGACTTTTTTTCTCAGAATTGCGAACATATCAGTCCCCCCCCCCCCCTCAAAATTGGACTTTAACTCTCAATTGCGAGTTTATATAAAAGTCAGAATTGTGAGATATAAACTCGCAATTGTGAGAAAAAAAGTCAGAATTGCGAGAAAAAAATGTGAGTTTATATCACACAATTCAGAGAAACAAAGTCAGAATTCTGACTTTATATCTCGCAATTCTGACTTTATAACTCGCAATTGCTAGTTTATATCACAATTCTGAGAAAAAAAGTCAGAATTCTGACTTTATATCTCGCAATTATGACTTTATAACTCGCAATTGCGAGTTTATATCTCACAATTCTGTGAAAAAAAAGAATTGTGAGATAAAAAGTCACAATTACCTTTTTAAAATGTTTTATTCAGTGGTGGAAACGGGCTTCCATAGGAATCAGTATTGTTATCAATGGTCATTAAAACTATTAAAATAGTTTCAGTTAATTAAAATAAATGTGAAACAAAATAAGATAAAAAAAACTTAATAAACGTTGCATTGGCAACTAAAATAGGTTTAAGTACTAAAATTACTAAAGATAAAACTGAAATAAAAGGTAAATAGAAATATTCAAAATAAAAACTAATATTATTACAAAAGACTATTACTTAACTCAAATATCATTAAACATTATAATAGTATATAATAGTGATACTACAATTTGTCCATAAAATGGAAGTCAATGGGGTCCAAACTACAGTATTATAGACTTTCACTGTACAAAAACATTACTGAAAATTTCTTCTTTTGTTTCACAGAAGAAACAAACATATACAGGGTTTAAATTATATATGGATGAGAACATGATGACAAAACTTTTCTAACTATACTATACCTTTAACATACAATCAAAGGCATTTGCCCAAGCAAATAAGGAGTTTGACTGGCAATAGAAATGTGACCTAAACTTTGACTACAATATACGATTTTCAGATCTAGCCCCACTTCAGCTCAAGAGACCTCAATGGAATAATGTGTTCAGGAAAAAAAAATCTCAGATTTGCATATCAATAAAACATGCCTATTAATTATAAACATAATAGGCCTTACAGACGTACTGTAATATAAGATATAGTAACCTGGGCCCACATTTGTGACTTTGATCACAACAACAAAACATATAGAACATTTTTTAAAGTAAAAGCTATATGCGAGTGTATAATGATATATTCTATATCAAGACATAAAGAGTCCATGTTTATAAACACAACAAGACCATAAAGCCTAACTACAACATAAAAAAGTCAGTAAAATAAGATAAATTAGTTAAATAGATGTGTGCATGGCTTCGTACACAATATATTCAAATTAGTGCACAAGAATGAAACAAATAAATATACTGGATGACAATAAAAATGACATCCTAAAGCCTATAATAAAGTATATGGATATAATGACCTGGGACAGTTTAATAACAATCAAAAGAGTCAAATAAAAAGACACTAGATAGTCTTATATTTACATAGCTATTAATCATTTCAAGTACAATATAAACACAATAAGGCCTTAGCCATACTGTAACATAACATACAGTAACAGTTTGGACCCACTTCTTAATCAATAGAAGTCAGACATGATCAGATGGAGAAATAAAAGAAAATCTATATCTAAAATCTATGTAATCAATAACCCATATAATCTTATATGACTGTAAAACAGTTGATAATTTATTAATAACAGTTTAAATTCTACATCAGGGAACCATGTTTATCAACACAATAACGCCCTACAGCCTGATTTAGGATTAAACATAGGGTAAAAATAAAAGAAATGCCACATGCATGCATGCATATAATCGTATATTTATTAAACACTAGGCGTTTACGTAAACACAATGAGCTCGTGCAGAACATAAAGCCCCGATGATGGTGTGAACATTGTAGCAGGTACATAAGAGGCGGACCCATACGGAGCATCAGTGAGACTTTATAGGCTCTTCTATATACTACATCAAATGTATAAATGTATAATCTTATACCTGACAGCCACGCGCACTGAGCTCTCATCTTGTCCCGAAGACATGTTCCCGGTCAGGACACACGGGATATATATAGCTGAATTTCCTTTTCTTTATCGCCTTAAGAAGCAGACACACAAACAGATCGTCCCTCCCGAGGTCTATTCTGCCATTATAAAGCTTAAATGATCCAAACGGGTGACAGGAAAATAATGCAAATATGAACTAAAACATCTGGTGTTCGGCGCAGCGCGTTACATGTTTAATGAGCTGAATGGAGAGTGAGTGCGCTCACACACACACACACACACACACACACAATCATCTTCTGTCCTGAAGAGCGACTCTCTCCTGAATATGACATCACCATGCCCCGCACTCATCTTGCACGCCAGACCACGCCCTCCTCTCTACACCAAAACCACAAACAATGACAGGATAGGTGGGTTGCGTGGGACATGTAAATTAGCCAGAACAATGTATAAAACGTTATATACAGTGTTGGGGGTAACGCATTAAAAGTAACGCGAGTTACGTTATCAGATTACTTTTTTTCTAGTAACTAGTAAAGTAACGCATTACTTTTTAATTCACAAGAAAATATCTGAGTTACCTTTTCAAATAAGTAACGCCCGTTACTTTTTTTCCCCATTTATTGATTGAAAGCTCTCCTGTCCCCTTGTTGCGAGAAATCGGGTGTAAGATGTTACTTTAGTTCTAGAATAAATGTGAACATGCATTAATGCATCTCACTCACTCACTCACTCACAAAATAAAAATCTGATTTAGTTTTCCTCAAAATGAATAAAAAACAGTTAAAAGCAACTCAGAATATGACTCAAAGCTGCAATAATTAAATATGTTAAATAATGCAAATATCCTTTATGTATTTAATCCCATTTTATTAACCAATTTGCTACTGACCTTCAGTGATTTTTTCTTCTTTTTTTATTGCTGAAGTGTTGAACTTTCTTCTTCTGTGTTCTACTGTACAGACGTGAATTTACATTTCCTTCAGCTTGAGGCTTTTGGTGTGAAAGGGCTTTTACATTTGCCAAAAATAGAACTTTTTATATTAAAAGCAAACAAGCAAGACCAGCCCAGATTTAAAAAGTAACGCAAAAGTAATGTAACAAATTACTTTCAATAAAAAGTAACTAAGTAATGTAATTAGTTACTTTTTTAGGACGTAACGCAATATTGTAATGCACTACTTTTAAAAGTAACTTTCCCCAACACTGATTTTATAAATATATATATATATATATATATATATATATATACAATCAAACCAAAATGTATTCAGACACCTTCAACATTTCATACATAATCATAGTTTATTCGCTATAGTTTAGAAAATGGTTAATCTTGACAATGTCAGATAACACTTAAGCAAAACATGGTCAGGTTAAAGTGGCTTAATAATTAATAATTTTTGGTCCCAAATTTCTTTATCAATTTCACTGGTAGTCCACTGTATGAAGAATCTTTGAGTATATGTCAGTTAACTTTATTTTGCTACCCTTACTTACATAAATGAACTATAGTGTCCTGCACCCACTAGTAAAAAAATATCAAAAATTATATCTGGTGTCTGACTAATTTTTGATTTGACTATATATATTCATTCATTCATTCATTCACTTTTAATCTGAAGATCATAACAAAAGCCTCTGGAATACTCGAGCACCTCCCTTTGGACACACGCAGTACTGCACGTAGACAGACAGACAGACAGACAGACAGACAGATAGATAGACAGATAGATAGATAGATAGATAGATAGATAGATAGATAGATAGATAAATTTTAAAAAAATAATAAACTTTCTATGTTTTTGGTTGTATTTTATTTACAGGCTGATTGTATTACAGTTTGTTGTACAGATTGTTGACATACTTGACAGAGTCAAGACTCATATAATTAAACTATGTAAACAACGAAAAACTCAGATTGGATAAAAAAAAAACAAGCTAGCATATGGGCAAGGAGGTATACAAACAAGTTAAAGTTAATCTTTGAGTATATGTCAGTTAACTTTATTTTGCTACCCTTACTTACATAAATGAACTATAGTGTCCTGCACCCACTAGTAAAAAAATATCAAAAATTATATCTGGTGTCTGACTAATTTTTGATTTGACTATATATATTCATTCATTCATTCATTCACTTTTAATCTGAAGATCATAACAAAAGCCTCTGGAATACTCGAGCACCTCCCTTTGGACACACGCAGTACTGCACGTAGACAGACAGACAGACAGACAGACAGACAGATAGATAGACAGATAGATAGATAGATAGATAGATAGATAGATAGATAGATAGATAAATTTTAAAAAAATAATAAACTTTCTATGTTTTTGGTTGTATTTTATTTACAGGCTGATTGTATTACAGTTTGTTGTACAGATTGTTGACATACTTGACAGAGTCAAGACTCATATAATTAAACTATGTAAACAACGAAAAACTCAGATTGGATAAAAAAAAAACAAGCTAGCATATGGGCAAGGAGGTATACAAACAAGTTAAAGTTAATTTTGTTCTCTAGTAGTTTCTTAAAATGCAGTCATTTTGTTGTTTGTACATTACAAGTACTATGCAGAGGCCTCTTTTTTACTTAACCTATAATTTCATTCGCCCAAGTCCTGGTTAACTATTCTTCAGCCTAGGACAGCATATTCCATAGGTAATAATGTCATAAGTAGCAATAGAATATATATATATATATATATGTATATATATATATACTGTATATATATATATATTTTTTTTTTACATTTTTTAGGACAGCATATTCCATAGGTAATAATGTCATAAGTAGCAATAGAATATATATATATATATATGTATATATATATATACTGTATATATATATATATTTTTTTTTTACATTTTAGGGATGCAGATTAAAATTTTGACTAATATTTGTAACCCATATAAGCACATCCTAGGTGTGCAAATTGAAGGTCCTGGTTAAATTTATGCTTTAAAAAAAAGTAATGGTAGTTGTGAGTCCAGCATAGTTGTTGTATTTGCTCACAAAGATGAGCAAACTAGCCAATGAAATCTTCCAACCGAGTGGGGTTTCAAACAAAACAATAATAAAAGCAAATGCAATTCTGTATTTGAATGAAAAAAGAAAAGAAAAGTGAAACAATGTTGTATTAAAGATAAACAGTTCACAGCTGTTAGACAAACTTCACAGTATATCAGTCTGAATGAAAAGACATAATGTGCAATACATTTTGAAACAACCTAATAATACGACTTGACATGAAACAGTAGAACTGAGAGACAAATCTAAAACATGATAACGAACATGATTCTCGCTTAGTCCGGTGACCCAGAATCACATTCTCTGTCTGTTTGTAAGCTCAGTGTGGACACAACAGAACCACCTGCTGTGTGCTGTGCCCTCACTGTGTGTATCCAGAACATTGTTTTTGTTCAGAAAACCAGAAACCTGCTGTCTTAAACCCAGAGCTCTCCAGCTGACTCACACAATGACCTATAGACAGTCTCATCTAATTTTCTCTTTCTGCGTTCTTCAAAGGTTGATTGTGTAAAAAGATTGTTTTGTAAATGACCTACATGATTTTCCATTACAAAATGGTTTTAACAAAAAAAAAAAAAATCATAATAATCACTATTGTTGTTACCACAGGATACCACTTTTTTGATTTTGGATATGAAGAGAAGTTGTTTAGGTTAAAATATCAACAAAAAATGAACAATAGATCTTTTAAATTACACTACCTAAATAATAATTAGCTGAAAGAGTTAATCCATCAAAGGAAAAATACATCATTCGAGACTTACTGTTTGCCAACATAATTTACACAGCTAAATTATTGGGTAATAGGTTCAATAAAGTGCTGAAAACATATAACCAAAATAAAAAGAAAATTACAAACAAAACAAAAAACACTACATAAACAAAAAAGCAAAACAAACCCACAAAAAAGCTAAATAAAACTAAACAGCAAAACAAAAAAATATATAACATAAATAAGTCAAACAAAACAACAAAAACAAAAAGCAAAGTAAAACCAAACAGCAAAAGAAAACTAAACTATAAAAAAAAAATAATAATAATAATAATAAAACAAAAGGGAACTGTTTCTACAATTCCTATTAAACTTGAATTTCAGTATCGAATTGTCATGTATACACATCAAATGTTAAAATCATTACTAAAATATTAAAAGTACCAAAACATGAGTTTTCCTGAACAGCAAGCATCTCCAGGGTTTCTTTCAGTCCTCATCCTTGTTCTCCACCGTCTTTAGAACTGAATCTTCACCCAAGATCTTACACAGTTCATTCAGTCTGAGCTGCATCTTAGGGATGCCTGCGAGCTGAGACTCCAAGCGTTGTTTTTCCTCTGTCAGTGAGAGCCGCGTGGCCGTATCCAGCTGCTCGAACCGCCAGCCGCCCTCCCCGTCAAACTGCAGCAGGTGTGTGTGGTATTTCCTGCGAACAGGTGAGAAGAGTATGAAGTTACATCATTTGATGAATCCAGTATATAGTTTATGTATATGCAATGCTTTCCATGCATTTTTAGTTCATAGTAACTGGTAAAATGTTCCTTTAAGAACAATGATGCAAACACATTCACTACAATTCCCTACTAATTAATATTTATTCAACAAATATTTACATTCATATAAATAAATACTACTGTACTTTCAGAGTACTGTACTTTCATATATATATGATATGAAGTTTTTTTTTTACAGTGGGTACGGAAAGTATTAGACCACCTTAAATTTTTCACTCTGTTATATTGCAGCCATTTGCTAAAATCATTTAAGTTAATTTTTTTCCTCATTAATGTACACACAGCACCCCATATTGACAGAAAAACACAGAATTGTTGACATTTTTGCAGATTTATTAAAAAAGAAAAACTGAAATATCACATGGTCCTAAGTATTCAGACCCTTTGCTGTGACACTCATATATTTAACTCAGGTGCTGTCCATTTCTTCTGATCATCCTTGAGATGGTTCTACACCTTCATTTGAGTCCAGCTGTGTTTGATTATACTGACTGGACTTGATTAGGAAAGCCACACACCTGTCTATATAAGACCTTACAGCTCACAGTGCATGTCAGAGCAAATGAGAATCATGAGGTCAAAGGAACTGCCTGAAGAGCTGAGACAGAATGTCAGACAGTTACAGACTGGCCAAGGTTACAAAAAAATTTCTGCTGCACTTAAGGTTCCTAAGAGCACAGTAGCCTCCATAATCCTTAAATGGAAGAAGTTTGGGACGACCAGAACCCTTCCTAGAGCTGGCCATCCGGCCAAACTGAGCTATCGGGGGAGAAGAGCCTTGGTGAGAGAGGTAAAGAAGAACCCAAAGATCACTGTGGCTGAACTCCAGAGATGCAGTCGGGAGATGGGAGAAAGTTGTAGAAAGTCAACCATCACTGCAGCCCTCCACCAGTCGGGGCTTTATGGCAGAGTGGCCCGACGGAAGCCTCTCCTCAGTGCAAGACACATGAAAGCCCGCATGGAGTTGTGAGATGGTGAGAAATAAGATTCTCTGGTCGGATGAGGCCAAGATAGAACTTTTTGGCCTTAATTCTAAGCGGTATGTGTGGAGAAAACCAGGCACTGCTCATCACCTGTTCAATACAGTCCCAACAGTGAAGCATGGTGGTGGCAGCATCATGCTGTGGGGGTGTTTTTCAGCTGCAGGGACAGGACGACTGGTTGCAATTGAGGGAAAGATGAATGCGGCCAAGTACAGGGATATCCTGGACGAAAACCTTCTCCAGAGTGCTTAGGACCTCAGACTGGGCTGAAGGTTTACCTTCCAACAAGACAATGACCCTAAGCACACAGCTAAAATAATGAAGGAGTGGCTTCACAACAACTCTGTGACTGTTCTTGAATGGCCCAGCCAGAGCCCTGACTTAAACCTAATTGAGCATCTCTGGAGAGACCTAAGAATGGCTGTCCACCAACGTTTACCATCCGACCTGACAGAACTGGAGAGGATCTGTAAGGAGGAATGGCAGCGGATCCCCAAATCCAGGTGTGAAAAACTTGTTGCCTCTTTCCCAAAAAGACTCATGGCTGTATTAGATCAAAAGGGTGCTTCTACTAAATACTGAGCAAAGGGTCTGAATACTTAGGACCATGTGATATTTCAGTTTTTCTTTTTTAATAAATCTGCAAAAATGTCAACAATTCTGTGTTTTTCTGTCAATATGGGGTGCTGTGTGTACATTAATGAGGAAAAAAATTTACTTCAATGATTTTAGCAAATTGCTGCAATATAACAAAGAGTGAAAAATTTAAGGGGGTCTGAATACTTTCCGTACCGACTGTATATATATATTTGGGGGCTATTTCCTGCAAACTCAGTTTAATCAATCAGAATTAATTTGAATATCATGTAATTAATTTGCTTATATTATACAAATGACTGACAGTCCCTTCTTTCAAGATTAATTTAAAGAGATTTAAAGTTTTATGTTTCTCACCATAGAGAGGGTCTATGGGTGATGGACAGCAAGGAGATACCAGCATCTTTTGCAGCCTGAAAAATTTTACCCTCTACATCAATGCTGACAGCACTGGTGCACTCATCCAGCAGAGCATACTTAGGCCTTAAAAAGAAATGGATGAATTATTATTATTGAAAATCAACATTAAAATTAAAATACATTACAATAATATGTGCAATTACATCTTACTTATGGTAAAACATGCGTGCCATGCCCATACGCTGTTTCTCGCCTCCAGAAAGAACATCTTTCCAGTCCAGCTCAGCATCCCAACCTGGAAGCAGACACAGTAGTGAACTACCTCCGAAATGCTTTTGTATAAATGGAATAGGTAAATTTTTTTTTTTATAAATAGTTTTTTTTTTCTGGTGGAAAGCTGGCTCAAAATACTGGGATCCTATTATACAGCACACGATAATTCTTTCAAGGATCAAAAAGAGATTGAAATGGTGAAATACTGAAGTCATGCTAATTGGGAATTAGGTGTGTAACAGGCTCAGGCCTGTTACAATGTTTTTTTTTTTGAGAGTAGTACAACTACACACCACTAGGGGCACTAGGGTGCTCAGGTGGGTGGTAGAGAAAGTCAAATTTGTTGGGAGAGGCAGCATGGCCTGCCGGCTGTGTTACCACAAACTGCCCTAAGTCCTCATTGGGAAACTTTGGTTTTAAGCTCAATCAAAGACTCTTTATTTAGCAATCATATTGTTGCCATTCATTGCTTGGAGATCAAAAAGAAGATTTCCATTCGTGAACTATTTCATTACTTCTGTTTGTGGACCTCTTGGATCTCATGCATAAGGATTATAAAGATGTAACCTTTCTTGTTGGATTTGCTTTGCGATTGGAACTGTTCTGTTCAAGATTACCATCTTCATCTTTACTGAACTGTCTTTCTCATCATCGAATGATATCAGATAAGGCTTTCACGTTTATTTCAACTCATGTGCTCAACTCATGCGTTGTTACTGTTGTTTTATATCAGGCAGCTTAAGTTTCAAGGACCGTAAGTATTTACAGCCAAGCCGTATAGTTTATTTTCTCTTTTATGCTCTTTCTTTTTCAAGCATTCACTGTTGGTGAATAATTAATTTATATATATATATATTAGGGTTGGGCGATGTCTACAAAATTGGCATCGGACGATGTCTACAGTGAAACATTGCGATGGACGATGACATCGGAGGGGAGGGGGTGTGCCCGAAGCGTGACTCTTATAAGGGAAAACAAATAATGATTCCTAACACCGTGTCTACAACGGCGTGACAAAATACTATAGAACCCCTGATCTATAATAGAGATTCATTATATATAGATCAGTCTATAGAACTCATTATAATCAGTGATGCTGTCTACACTGGATGCGGCGTGGTGCGACACGACAAATCCCTGACAGTAAACTGCTGCCGCATTCTATTTATGACGTGCTGACACAAATTTCAAATGATTTTCAATGGTCGCTTTGTCGCGTCCAGTGTAGACAGACTTTAGCTGATGCGGCGAGACAACTGTCGCATCCGGTGTAGACACGGTGTAACGGTTGCCTGTTACATTACAGTACATAAAATTTCACTCACCACATAAACAGAGTAAGGAGAGATGACTGAGGATGAGTGATGTCTATCAGCCATCGGCGATGGACGATGGCATCGTCTATCGACCCAACCCTAATATATATATATATATATATATATATATATATATATATATATATACAGTATATATATATATATATATATATAGGTTATATATAGGTTATATAAAATTACAAAGCTCATTTTAGTGCCTTACTGTTCCATTTGATTTATATCTGATTAGTTTGTGTCTATGTGCAGATAAATTGATGGGTCCCTTCCTAAATCCAACAAAGGCAGTTATACATGTACAAACCTCCTTCCCGGGTAACTATGTGGTTTAGATTGACAATGTCCAGAATAACTTCCAGGTCCTTGTCTCTGTAACCCTTGTCATGCATGTCGTCCAGAGAGTCGGGGTAGATGACCTGGTCCCGTAACGTTCCGATGGACATGTACGGTCTGGAGAGATGATCAAACAGGTTTACTGTTATTTGCTCATATTATGTCAGGTGAAGTGTTTAAGGTTGTGTGGTATTATAGATAGATAGATAGATAGATAGGCACAAAAGCACAACTGCATTTACTTATTACTCTACCCACAGCCTGTGTATAAAATATTAATGGCCTTCCTGGGTATGGCTGCGCTTGCACCTGCAGGAATTGGTAAATATTTCACTACTGAGGATTCTGGTTTCTATCGCTCAGCAGTTCACAGAGCTTTAGTTACGCTGTCTCTGCCTCTGATTACTGCAGTCAAATCCTGACGGTGCAACGTCTGCAATATGGAACAGAGACGGAGGACAGTAGCTGTTCCGAAACCTAGTGGGCCTTCTACCTAAATGCATTTTAATGCCTCGTAGGTCCACAAAGTCTGCTACAAAGGAAGCAAAACTTATCGGCCTAATCAGGTAACTTGGTCTGGCCAAAATCAAAAGCAAAATCACATATACAGTATCCTTTACAGAGAACACATTTGCATTGTGACACACTGAAAAAAATGTTAATATGTGAAATTACTAATACATGTATTTAATTCAGTACAAAAATGAATGTATAAAAATATTATTCTTAGATAAATGTTATACTTAGTAGTGTATTTAATTTTTATCTCTGTATGACTAGCAACAGATTTGAATGTAACACTACTTAAGTGTATATGATTTATATTATAATTTCTTCATTTAATTATTTACTGTATTTCCACAAACCATATTCTGTCAAAAAAAAAAGGAGGTTATGAAAGGCATCCATAGTTACAAAAAGAATCCCTAGCAGCAGATGGAAATTCTCTACATTTTTATAACAATGCTGGTACAGTATAGGGCTTTTCACACTACACTTAACCCTGGGTAAAGGTTTGTTTCACATCTGTATTTTGGAAGCACCACTTTTTTACCCGGGCAGGTTATGAAACTCTGCTCTAGAGCAGGGTTAAGTCAGAGTGTAGTACTGCTAATTCTGTACAGGTGTGTGTGAGATCCCATGGGTAAGTGTTGTCTGTACCTCTGTGGGATGTAAAACATGTGCTCAGGCGAGGGTTTGTACAGAAGCCCGCCGTACACGGGCCAGAGGCCACTGAGGATCCGGAACAGAGAACTTTTCCCGCATCCATTTGGCCCTGTGATCAGCAAATGCATCCCTTCCTCTACCTGCACACAATATCCAGTTACAGGAAACTGAGTAAAGTTCACATGGTTAAGTAAAAGGTGGAGTACATAACTTTGAATTAAACTCCATAATTTTAGTTTGAGCTCAAACTCTATAATTTAAAAAGTGTGGTGGTACTTTACAATAACTTGGTTATTTGTCTGTTTATTTGGAACTTGATAGATGCAAACCAAAATATATGATTACTCATAGAAAACTGCTTCATATTACTAAAAAATCGAAATAGCAGAACTAATACAATAAAATGTATATTGATAAGACTAGTTTAATTCTATATCAATGCAACAATTTGTCACGTAGCTTGGCAACTAAAAAACTAAACTCTGCTGCGCACAGTGCCAAACAACATTCCCTTCATAGCCTTGTCTTGACTTGTTTAGGACACTTCATGTTCCTGTGTTGCAAGTGTAAATATAAAACTATGATCTTGACTGATAACACCAGAAATATATCTACACTACAGTATCATTATATGTGTATAGCAAATGGTATATTTGTGTCCAAATGTGTAGTAATATAAGTTAAATGATTCTTCTTGTTTAACTCACCTTGAAATTCAAGGAGGATACAACCACATCTCCATTAGGAGTGATTATAGGCACGTTTTCACAGACTATACCTTTATCCACATCAATCACTTTGCCTGTAGAAAGAGTGGACAGATATATACAATCAGACAGAGTTTTGGAATCTACAGTAATAAAACCAAGGAATAAATATATCTCACTATAAAATTATGGCACATTCCATAAATACAGTACACATTGGTATCCCATAAATATCTTTGTAATGCATTAAAGCCAGATGTTGTTATTTAATTTAATTATTTAATTCAATTGTGTGATACCTATTAGGTATGTTTGCCATCTAACTATTATGTAAACATAAAATGAACCTTCTGCAACACTGTGGGAAAACAAGTAATTAACTCAGATAAAACAAAAAAGAAAAAACAATTCTTTAATTAATGTAAGATAAGTTTGTCAATAACTACAAACTACCATTTGATTCCAAACTAGCTATTGATAACTTAATTTGCAACTCTGTTGCCCTTTCTGTACTTTCTTCTTAAAGGGATAGTTCACCCAAAAATGAAAATGTTATGTTTATCTGCTTACACCCAGGGCATCCAAGGTGTAGGTGACTTTGTTTCTTCAGTAGAACACAAACAAAGATTTTTAACTCAAACCGTTGCAGTCTGTCAGTCATATAATGGAAGTGAATGAGAATCATGGCTTTGAGAGTCAAAAGAAAAAAAACATACACAAACAAAACCAAATTAAACCTTGCGGCTCGTGACGATACATTGATGTGTAAAGACACAAAACGATCTGTCTGTGCAAGAAACTGAACAGTATTTATATCATTTTTTACCTCTGATTCACCGCAATGTCCGAACCGCCACCTATCTCTCACATGGACCATTGACACTCTATCTACAATCTCAATTAGGAGTGTCAATGGTCTATTTGAGAGATAGGTGGCGGTAATGCACTTATAAGTCTGCGATCCACCATAAAGCAAGAAGAAGAAGAAGACGCGTCACTGGCCGGCTGTTGAGAACGCGAAAAAAACTATATAAATACTGTTCAGTTTCTTGCACAGATCGATCGTTTCGTGTCTTTGCACATCAATGTATCGTCACGAGCCGCAGGGTTTAATTTGGTTTTGTTTGTGTATGTCTTTTTGACTCTCAAAGCCGTGATTCTCATCCACTTCCATTATATGATTGATAAGACTACAACGGTTTGAGTTAAAAATCTTCGTTTGTGTTCTACTGAAGAAACAAAGTCACCTACATCTTGGATACCCTGGGGGTAAGCAGATAAACATCAAATTTTAATTTTTGGGTGAACTATCCCTTTAAGCATTATTTTATAAATGTGATCTATTTGATTGGAATACTTATTTGCTAAACTGCCAAAGGGTTTGACATGGCTTAAAAGTTGGTAAAAGGCTTGCAAAACCTGAAAACCCCACAGAAATAAATAAATAAACTCATAACAAATTTAGATTTTTTTTTTTCAATATAAAATAAAAAATCCTTTTCCAACTCAATTATAACTACTTCATATTTAAATGTTTCAGGGCCTATTTTTAAGTATATTTGTGGAAAGAATCTCCTGTGTCAATTAAGTTTTATGAATATCCTCTCTACTTCTCTTAATATGATCTCACAATTTTATTTCATTCCAAGGAAAATTCTTTTGTCACTCATTCATTGGGGGGCATGATTGAGCAATTAAAGGAACAGCTCACCCAAAAAAGAAAATACTGCCATGATTTATGCACATGCTGTTCCAAACCTGTATGACTTTCTTTCTTCTATGGGTTTTAATGTTCCACAGAAGACAAAAAGACAGGTCTGGACACGAAGGTGAATAAATTATGACAGAATTTTCATTTTTGGGTGAATTATTACTTTAAGGTTGCACACAGCAGTAGAGTTGCGCTATGTTCATTAGACCTTTGATTTCCAGGGGCCCATCGATGTGCATCTCAGGTCGGTTATCATCCCCGCTTATCGTCTCCCCTGCGGTCGAGATGGCAGATGAACGTTTGTATGTTCCCCTCTGGACTTCATCAAATACCAAGAACATGTTGTGCACACGTGCCGTGTAGCCAGCCAACTCGGTGACCTAAAGCACACAGAGCAAATGTATGTGATTGGAGTGATAGCGAGACCTTCAGAGGTTGAGGTAACCCAACAACAGATAGCATTGCACAACTGCTGTTTGTCAGAACCAGAGCAAGTAACCAGATATTTGGGGCACTTATGTATACAAATGACCTGACCTTTCTGCATCCTAGCATCAAAAATGCTAATCAGCCTTTGCTAAACCCATTGTGTGTAATTTTTAGATCAATCCTTTGCACAGTACTGGCCTGAATGCTTAATCTGATCCAAAGCATGTGTTAGGAAGTGTTTAGCTAGTGTTTTTCTTCATTTAGGCAGACACACCACATCCCAAGAGCCCCAGGGGGAGAAACATTGTGCTTTCCGTTGGGGACTCAGTGGAGTCAACAAGAAAGATTAATCTCCTGAGAGTTACTTGTTAACTGACCTTCTAAAGGGTTTGGGAATCTAGAGACATTTTTTTCTTTGCTTGCTTGATATGCTCTGCTATATATATAAAAAAAGCTGCTATTGCTCATACTAAACTTAGTCACAATGTAACAGAATTAAACATGTATTTTCTTCAGTCTTCTATTGTGACTTCCATCCAAGTGAAACTATCAAAAAAGACAAAAGAGGCCTGTCCAAATACCCACATTTGCGGTCTTTGCACTTACAGGTATTTCCTGTATTAAGTGAGTATGAAGACCACAAGTGTGTGTAGAACTTTCATTACCCGATGGGATGCAAGTGTTTACAGAGTTTTATTTTGATTTGCATTTTAAAATAAACTTCTAAATGTCTACTCAGAAGTCCCTATGTATAACACAATTTCATTATATCATTGTGTTTCTAATTAAGTGATAAAGAGCAGTTGCACACGTTTAACAAAATACATATCTTTGCAGTCTGGACCAATAAAATGTGCAACATTTTACATTTAACTACCAAATTATATGTAATATCTAATTGTTATTGATATTTAACGTGCACTGGAAAGGTTTCCGCGACATCTCGGCAAAAGTGATGCATGATGGGATATGCTTAGTCTCGAATACCGCTCCGAAGTGGAATTAGTGTGCATTAAAGGCACTGCACTTTGGCATTTTTAAGATCTGGGACAGTCTTGCACACTTACTTCCTGTTGCGTACACATGCTCTCAAGTGGCCAAGGCCACAAGTGCAGGTATTTGGACAGGCCCAAAATGTAGGGCAGAGAATTGGTTCCACTCATTGGTTGTCGACTGGATGGAGGCAGATCTGAATGCAAGCTTGCAGTCAATTGTAAGAAAGGGGCAGAGTTTTTGAGGATGATTGAAGAAGTCTGACGTATGTCACAGTAGAGAAAGTCTGTCATTTAACCAGAAGATCAAAATGCATTAGCGCATTTATTAACGTTACCTAAAGTGTTACCCTAAAATAAAATAAAATAAAATAAATTAAAGCTAAATACAAATCTAAAAAAACAACAACTAATCAATAGACAAAAGCACAATTACTAAACTAAAATGAAAAAAAGTATTAAAGGGTTAGTTCACCCAAAAATGAAAATTAGGCTGCGTTTTACTCACACCCGAGGCATCCTAGGTGTATATGACTTTCTTCTTTCAGACGAATCCAGTTGGAGTTATATTAAAAATTGTCTTTGATCTTTCAAGCTGTTTAATGCCACTCAGCGGGTGTTGCATTGCTTCAGTCCAAAAGAACTTAAATAAAAATCACCCATCCATAAAAAAAAGTGTCTCACACGGCTCCGGGGGGTGAACAAAGGCCTTCTGTAGTGAATCGATGCGTTTTTGAAAGAAAAATATCCATATTCAAAATGTAATAATCACTTTAATGCGCCGACAGTTGTACACAGAAGCAGTTCCGGGAGCATGACGTATGAGTTCAGCACTGCGCATGCACCGGTGAATCTCATGAAAACCAACGTTTGTTTACAGGATCAAAGGAAGAAAAGTTTCCTTACTTTAGCAAAGGAAAGCCAGTCTCCTCTTGGCTTATATCGAAATCCTCTGACATTCTTTACAAATCCTCGTTTTGTACTTCTAATTCTTGACCGTTGTTTTGTTTTGATCTCTCCCCTGCGCTTCCACGTGCGTCACTTTTGAGCGGCGCATGCGCAAAGCCAACCTCATACGTCATTCCCCCAGAACTGCTTCTGTTTACAACAGTGAGCGCAAGCTAGATTCAAGTGATTATTACGTTTTGAATATGGATATTTTTATTACAAAAACGCATCGATTCACTACAGAAGGCCTTTGTTCACCCCCCGGAGCCGTGTGAGACACTTTTTTTATGGATGGATGATTTTTATTTAAGTTCTTTTGGACTGAAGCAATGCAACACCTGCTGAGTGGCATTAAACAGCTTGAAAGATCAAAGACAATTTTTAATATAACTCCGACTGGATTCGTCTGAAAGAAGAAAGTCATATACACCTAGGATGCCTCGGGGGTCAGTACAACGCAGCCTAATTTTCATTTTTGGGTGAACTAACCCTTTAATATATACTATAATAACATATAAAAAAAAATAATATACAACTTTCCATAACATCTCAGCATTTACCATTTGTAACACCCTAGCAACATGGCAGCTGGTTTTACAGTAGCAAGCACCACTCACGTTTACATTTCATGTTGAAATGTCAAAAGATTAATTAATTATTAACAAATCACATGTTAGGCTAGCTGACCATTATAATTAGAACACAGTATGCTATTTAAAAGGTCTGAAATAAGAGTGTTGTCGTGCTTTATAGTATCTAACTTTGCCATGGACACACGCAGCATCTGTGAAGCGGGGCTGACTGATGCTCTCTGTTCAACAGATGGTGGATTAAGTTGCCCAGAAGGCTTAGTCAACAGAGTGGCAGTTGATATCAACACTGATCACTACCTACTCTAAAGATTCCCAGCTTTCACTGCTGCATGACATCACATCCTTTGTGGTTTCAGTTCCTGTAGCGGTGATCTGGCCCCTGCTGTAGTACTGCTATTCAAGAAAAATAAAATTTTTGTCATTACAGTGGCCTGTGTCAGGTTACTCTAAAAAGTAATTCATTACTAGCTACTAATTGCATCTTTAAAATATGTAAGTTTTCACCGCTAGAGGTCGCATTTTCAAAACAATAACAGAGGCGAAGCTCGATGACGCAATGACGGAGCATGGAACGATGGGAGATGTCGTTTTCACAAATAATTTTCACGGATGAGATAATGTATTACTTTTTTTTATTAACTTACCTGTATATTTGATAACAGTATTTTATGTCATCGTAATGGATTATCTGCAAAGAACATGAAATTTGATTCTATATTAGCCTTTTACTGATATGTGACTATTTGTCACGATTTGGCGGGTTAATAATGCACATTTTTACGTGTGTAAAACAGTCATTCTAAAAGTAAATTTTAAAAGTAAATTGCACCATATTTGCAAGTACGGCTAAATGTTTTTGTGCAGCACATACTGTATTTAATTACATTACCATAGATTTGCTCACCAGACTTGATAAAAACCGTTAACGTACTGAAGTACGATATTTATTCTAGTTTTATTTCTGTTTGTCTAAATGCCTTCTTGCCTCAGTTGGTGTATGTCTCTCCGTTTTTTTGGATTTTCCGTACTTTCCAAAGTGTAATCGTGATCCATGATAACGTAAATGCACAACAGTGATGTGCTGCAGGCGGTATAACTAACACTTCCGCATTTCTCCACGTGTGTTGCCGCAGTATTCATAAGCGGAAACCGAGGATAGCACGGATATTGCGTCATTGATAGGCGACAATGACCAGGGATGAGTCATTATTTAAAACTGGAATTTCTCAGTATTTACAAATCCTTGGGAACTTTTGAGATAACGTAAGTACACAACTGCATGAAATATATAACACTGTGCAAGTGGTTTTTGGATATTTTATTACAAAAATATGACATATTGTACCTTTAACTGTGTAATTAGATTACTATACTAATCACTCGCTCTCTAAAAAGTATTGCATTACTTATTACTAACTTATTATTAACCTCGACCAGTTGAACCATGCAAGGATGGACATGAAACTGCTCTTTTAATTCTTTCAAATAAATAATATAAAATTGCATAAATTTAACTTACATTTTAACATTAGATGTTCAATGTTTTAGATGTTTGATGTTAAATTCGCTATTGTTTTATATAGAATTGTTCTACAGTCTATACAGTATTTAATGCAATTACATTAGAATTAACTGTAATTAAATTACAGAAAAATTACAATTAATCCCTTACTTGACTTTTTCAAAGGTTAAAATAATCAAATTACAGTAATGAATTACGCCATTATGCTGAAAATTAAACTTTTGAAACTGTTTAAAATTTTTTTTAAATTTCACATTACAGTTTTTACTGTATTTTTGATCAAATAAGAACAACCCTGGGGAGCATAAGAGTCTTCTTTCGAAATACATACAGTTTACATATGTCTGAAAAAAAAAATTATTTTCTTTTATGTAAAAAGGAAATAATTGTGGAAAATGTCAACAAAGAAGCATGTTTAATATTTTACCTCTTTATAAGAAGACATGATCCTTTCAATGGCATCCGCCCCTGAGGCCAGCAGATTGCGAGCTGTTGTAAAGGCCTCTGTTCTTTCACTCACCAACACTTGCGTCTGACCATCAGCCAGCTCTTTAAGAAACAAATGAATATGAAACATGACATCTTTAAACAAGTACTATTCTTACATGACCTATATTTCTGAAATTGAAGCACTGCAACGTCATTCAAAATGAGCCTCAACACAGAAATTGCAATGAGATTGTATATATAGTTAATTAAAGGGTTCCTATTATGCTTTTTCACTTTTTTTATTTTAGTCAGTGTGTAGTGTGTATGTTTGGGCATAAAAAAATATCTAGAAAGTTACACTCCAAAGGGAGATATTTCGTTTTTAAAAAATCCCTTTTCAAGAACTACAACGAACGGCTCGTTTGGACTACAGCGTTTGTTTTCCGGGCTTTGTGATATCACAAAGCAGCCCATTAGAATATCATTCAAAATAATTCCCACCTACAGAAATTCGAATGGTTGGGGGGTGGGGAGGGGCGAGGTTGTGGTAAGAATGCTTGGTTGAGTGAGTGCATCAGACGAGATGACGACAAAGAAGTGCTGCAGCAGAGTTAGTGCATCAGAGAAAACGAAGAAGAAGAGCTGCTGTGCTATAGCTTCAAATTTTCGGCATGTCTAGAACAATTCTTACAAGTACAACTTACTAGCTAGACGCCGCCGGTGTGCCTACACTCATAGAAAATAATGTATTTGAATTTTAAAGACGCCACGCTGTGCTTCTCGTCCGGTGTGCGATCGCCTGAAACGCAGTTTTTTTCACCTCCGTGCCCAAACGTCTTTATTTGTGCTTCCGAAAGCGGATGATGTCAGGAAACAGTGGTTGCAATTTATTTTTTAACTCTGTCCCTGAGCTTTAGGGCCTTTCGCACCGCTTTAGTTCCAGAACTAAATGTACAGTACTAAAGTACTGGGACAATTTTGCGCGAACTATTTCCCAGTTCCATTTAAAGGGTTGTATTCGCACCGACAATGTACGTAAGATGGTCGACACACAGTGACGTCATTTGTGCGCGGCGTTCAACAACGTAAACAAAGAACAACATTAACAACAGAAGGATGGAGGATGCTGTGATCGGAGTGGTGTTTTTGTTGTCTCGCGGGTTTCACAATAATAGACATGAAATGTCGACATATAGGCTGCGTAAAGCGATTGAAAGAACGGGAAGGAGGACTAAGAATCTCCAACGACAACTGGCAGTGCTACATTTAATACAAGTGCCTGCTCTTCAGCGTCCGTCCATCTATCTCTGTTCTCCATACTTGCGAAATAAGTTGACACAATGTTTGCAGTATGTTTACACGGCGTTTTAAATCATGGCAGGGGAGGGGGTTTTCATACGCGTTTGGCCAATCAATATGTCTCATGTCTACTTGCGTCACGATTAGTACCAGTTGTGCTGGTTAGACCCTGCTCCGGAGTAGGAGCTAATTTGGTTCTCGAAAAAGGCAGTCCGGTACTAAAATCGCTCCCAGTTCCGGCGGTGCGAACACGGCAAAAAGTGGGTAGTTCCACAATTAGTTCTGGTACTATGTAAAGGTTCCTGCGGTGCGAAAGGCCCTATTATAACCCCAATTTGCTATTATGTGCTGCGCATTTTACTGAGGACAGCCTCCACAACATGAGGGAGTACAGTGCCTGCCGGATTCACCAAAAAGCTTTTGTTGAAAGACGGAGCAAGGGGCCGGGCAGTACTGAAACCCCGTCTAAGCTGTTCGCCAATCACAACGCACTGGGACAGCTAACCAATCACAACACATTTTGTTTTTCGGAAGGCGGACCTTCATCAAAGCCGGAACTAATCGAGCCATTTGTGCCAGGATGGGGAGAAAGGTATTTTAATAATGTAAATTATGTGAAAAATAATGCGTTTTTCGAACCACCAAGCATGAGTGCATGTTCTAGTACACCCCCAAAACAAAATCAAGACTTTGTAAAAGAGCATAATAGGACCCCTTTAAACAAACTACACTTCCACCGTACCGTTGTCAGCAAAGCCCGTGGCAGTGATAATGGGCACTGCCACCATAACCAGACCACTGCCACTCCAGACGTACTTCATGAGGAACTGTTCAATCATGATGTACCACAGACGTTTTGACAGAATGAGGTTCATCTGCTCCGCCAGGGCACTATAACACTTCTGCAACTGCCTCATCTCCACCTGCCACATGAGAACAGTTTAAATATACCAGCCATTGAGAGACTTCAAAAAGTAAATGGCTAGTTATGGAGCATTTTTAAATGTGGGCCTATGTATATATCTATGCACGTGTACAGTGGCACCTTATGCCCATTATAAAAGTCCTCTAATTTAATAAGCAATTACGTTTACTTTACATATGAGTGATGCATTTATTTCCTCGCCTTATGCCCCACCATACAGAGCATTTATTAATGTTATATTGATTGTTATATCTGCCCGTGTGAATTATGCATTTCCTCACCGTATGTCCCCTATAGAAGGCGATCTCCTCTGCATTGGCTATGATTCTGGAGTGCACATAACGCAAGTAGCCCTTCCTGTGCGCCTCCTCCGCCACCAGCTTACCGAACCTCGGCGAGCAGGCGCGCAGAACCTTCGCCGTGGCGAACACCACCAGACCCGCTAAGAGAGTGGGTCCGGTTGCGTTCGCCCCCCGAGATCTCGCAGTCTGTATTAAGGTATATGAAGTCAGTATCACGTCCAGGATGGGTTTGGTGAGGTTTGAGTACAGATGCGCAATGGACTGCGAGAACATCATCACATCCTCGGTTAGAGACTGGTCCGGGTTCGCCAGCCTCCCGTCCATGTTGCTGACCTTATAATAGGTCTGATCGGTGAAATAGGTTTTATATGCATGATCTACCAAACGCGTGCGGAACGCGAGCGCGAGCTTGCACTCCAGATAGCGGATCGCGCTGTTGACGAATGTGGCCGGGATGGCGATCAGAAGCCATTTCATCAGTTTGATCATGAAGCTCCGCGGCTGCTTCTCTACGATCGTTTTTACTATTTTACCATCCAGACCTGCCACATAAATAGACAGAAACGTCCGTGAAACTAGAGCTACTGAATGTAAACATAGTAAACCCAGTTCTTTGGTTACAAGCCTCGGGAACACGATTTGAACCAGATCAATAATCTGCTTGAAGAATTGCGCATTGACACCGGGTGATTTACTAAGGCTAGAGGCTGTCTCTGGTGTAGCTTTATGAGGAGATATCAATCCATTCTTGTGTCCCGGTGCAGACGTGCTGTTCTTCGTTGTTTTCCGTTGATTTATTTGTTTGCAGATGATGGGGTAAAGCGTTTTCGCCCCGTATGCGACTGCCGCCAGGAACACCGCTCTTTTCGCCGCAGTGCTATGATTCCACCTCACTTTTGATGCTGCATGGAGGATGTTGCTCATTTTTTTTATCCTGCTTTTACGAAAATAAGTAGTATGCAATCTTCAGTTTGTTCCAAATCACATCCATAGGGTCACGCAATGCCTTAAACAGAGAATATATACATAAAATTCATGGTACCGTAAAGTTGAAACTGCACTGCCAGGTAAGACGTTTCCGTCATTTGGGGTTTCCTTGCTGGTTACGCCCCCACTCCACGCTGATTGGCTGCCGCACTTGACGTATTTAAATATAACAGAATGGTCTGATCCAAAGTGTAAAAATTAGTATTTGAGTTCTTTTGTTTTTTAAATATATAAATAATGTTTTTCAAGTAAAAAACGATTTTTTTATTACTGTCATCATTATATGATTGTAATGATCAGTTTTTAGCATGTGTTTTGTCAATAATATTATGTATAATAAAATATTTAGATCTAAAATCTGAAACAATCTGAAAAAAGTGGCTAACCACTTTGCTGCATTTTTTTTCTGTTCCAGTTACATTGTTCATTGATGGTGATTTAATAAAATATATTCCATTTCTGAAGGCAGTTCTTAAAATTAGAGAGAGAGAGAAAAAAGGGAAATGAATCGCTGATGTGGGTTGAGACGTCACAACTTCTGCTAAATTCTCAAGATTAAGCACGCTCACACAGTTATCACTTCATGATACCCTTTTATCTTATTAGCTGCTGCTCTTAACATTGACCTAATAGCATAATAACCTGAAAAGTTAATTTTTTTACGCTGATTATCTGCAGAGAAAGAATTTAAAGGGGTCATATGATGCGATTTCAATTTTTCCTTGCTCTTTGGAGTGTTAAGCTCTTGGTGCATAAAGAAGATCTGTAAAGTTGCAAAGACTAAAGTCTCAAATCCAAGGAGATATTCTTTATAAAAGTTAAAGGGGTCATATGATGTTGCTAAAAAGAACATTATTTTGTCTATTTGGTGTAATGAAATGTGTTTATGCGGTTTAAGGTTAAAAAAACACATTATTTTCCACATACTGTACATTATTGTTTCTCCTCTATGCCCCGCCTTTCTGAAACACGTCGATTTTTACAAAGCTCATCGGTCTGAAAAGCGAGGTGTGCTGTGATTGGCCAGCTATCCAGTGTGTTGTGATTGGCCGAATACCTCAAGCGTGTGACGGAAATGTTACGCCCCTACCATACTGTGATGCCCTGTCCAGCCGGAGCGACGAGACAAAAACATTAAAACCCATTATAAATGAGGCATTTGTTGCATCCAGTGGGGACATAATTACAGATTATAATGACTTATACTGTCTTTTTATGCATTGCATCGCGCTGCGTAAACATAAAACCATATCTGCATTTGTGATCGGAGAAATGACAAACAACAAGCGCTACTCTACACTACTCTACACTACTCAAAACTCACGTTTGAATTGTCAGTGGTTAATTCTTTATATAAAAAACGTACTTACAGTCTGTGAGTCAGAACAGCTGGCATCTTCTCTACCAGGATCAGGAAACAGTCCTCCATAAAATGCGCTGCACACATCTGAATATTTGGGTTACGAAAGACAGCGTCACACACGGCGGCCTTGAGTGAGCGGAGGCCTGCGCAGGCTAGAGTGAGCGGAGGCCGGCAGATTCAACGAAGGAGCGGCCGGCGGGCTAGCGGCAACCACATGTGACGACTCCGGGTTGAACTCCGCTTCATCCACGGTGAAAGCCGATCCGGCGATCCACAACGCAAAGTTGATGTATTTCCTCAGCGACCAGCACGGATCAGCTCTATGCATGACGAAGCGGATATCATCCTCTTTTGGAAGGCCAAACAAAGTAGTTTTGCTTTCACAACGAAATTCACAGCGTCTTCACGACATGGCGGCAGCAACAATACTTCAGCGTGAATAAAAGTTACGCCTTCTTTCTTTGTGTGAACATTTGAGTGGCGTTATGCAAATCTTCCCACATCGTGATGTAGACATGTGGGGGCGTGTTAGAACGAGCCGTTTTAGGTAGGCGTGGTTGACTCTTAACTTTTATAAAGAATATCTCTTTGGATTTGAAACTGTAGTCTTTGCAACTTTACAGATCTTCTTTATGCACCAAGAGCTTGTAACGCTCAAAAGAGAAAGGACAAATTGAAATCGCATCATATGACCCCTTTAAGTCTTCAGTGTCACATGATCCTTCAGAAATCATTCTAATATGCTGATTTGCTGCTCAATTATTGCCGGATCGGTTTTCACCGTGGACGAAGCAGAGTCCAGCCCAGGGTCGTCACATGTGGTTTCCACAAGCCCGCTGGACGCTCCTTCATCGAATCCTCCAGCCGTTCCTCACTCAAGCCCGCAGTGTGTGACGCATTTTATGGAGGACTGTTTCCTGAACCTGCAGAGTAGCCTACAATGAGTCTGTGCTCAAAGGCTGTTCTATAAAGTGGGGCAGTTCCAACTTTGCAAAGACAGTCTAGCGTTTCTTACTCACAGCCTGTAAGTAAATTTTTTATATTTAAAGAATTTGCCACTGATGATTCAAACGTGTGTAGTGTAGCGCTTGTTGTTTGTCGTTTCTCCAATCACGAATGCAGACATGGTTTTATGTTTACGCGGCGCGATACGAAACGCAACGCAACGCGTAAAAACACAGTATAAGTCATTATAATCCGTAATTATGTCCCCACTGGATGCAACAAATGCCTCGTTTGTAATGGGTTTTATTGGTTTTGTCTCGTCCTGCTGGGAGACGGCATCACAGTATGCTTTTCAGAACGATGAGCTTTTTACAGAGGTGTAAAGAGTACCTAAAAACCATACTTGAGTAAAAGTACAGATACCTTACAGTGAAAATTACTCCACTACACGTTACAAGTCACCAATTCCAAAACAACTTGAGTAAAAGGCTTAGAATATCTGATTTTAACAGTACTTAAGTATTTTACTTATACTAAATATAGGCTTGAAAGATGCACTTGTCAAAGAGACATGCCAGTGAAAAACTGTAATGTTGTGGAGAAGCTAGGGAAAACAGGCCGGGGCAAGGATCTATATGTGCAGGTATTTAATGGAAAAACTAGAACAAACAATAAGCCAAAAACCAACAAACACTATGGGAGACACAGAGAGCATGAAACAAAAACAAGAAAGAGTTGATTTGTGAGGAGAGCAATCACGTTTATTTTCTAAAACCAAAATAAAACTGAACACCTCAAAATGACATAAAAAACAATATCCTTCAAAAAGGTCTCTTCAGTATAACGGATAAATAATGTTAAGTAAAATTAAAAAGCCGAAGCCTTCTTACAGTGGATGTGCTGGTTTCGGCCTCATTGCCGGCTGCAGTCATGTCCTCATCTCATATATAAAACACCTGTGATTCACAAATACTTGCTAAGGAACTCGCATTCACATAAAGTAGCCTTGTTGAAAAGTTTGGGTGAGTAAGGGCAAAACGCACAAGATGCAGTACTTTCAGTGACCTGTAAAAGGCAGTATCATGTATTTTGTAGCAGAAATAAACTGCTGCAGAAAAAGCTAGGTCCATGCTAAATGTAATGTGTAACTGCAACACTCATTTCAAATGTAGTGGAGTAAAGAGTTCAGATACTCATTCAAAATTGTAGTGAAGTAGAGAGTAAAAGTTGCTAATATCTTTGATACTGAGTACAGCTACAAAGCATCCAAAAAGATACTCAAGTACAGTAACTAATTACATTTACTTCAATACTTTACACCTCTGGCTTTGTAAAAATCGATGCGTTTCAAAAAGGCGGGGCATAGAGGAGAAACAATAATGTACAGTATGTGGAAATTAATGTGTTTTTTAAACCTTAAACCACATAAACACATTGCATCTCACCAAATACACAACATAATGTTCTTTTTAGCAACGTCATATGACCCCTTTAAAACTGGGTCGGAGGATCTAGGTTAGTGCTAACCTGCTAACGTTAACTTAAATAAAAGTCACTAATAACTGACTTTATATCATTACTTGACTGTAAAATTAACATACTTGATATAAAGTAATTATGTTTATATATGTTTAATGGCGCATTCTCTTGACTAACCAGGAGCAAGTATATGAAAAACAAAGAAGACACAATAAAACAGGGAGTGAGTACTTTCTCCAAAGCAACTGTTTGAGACTTTTTCCACACTTTTTAGTAACTACACAGTCTTAATATTACATTTGAACGATAACTTTATTGTAAATTTAAAAAATAACTACAGCTAGCTAAATGAATTTAGTTGCATGATTGGTAGTGATCTGACTGGGGTTACAGGTGGTTTAGTTTTTTTGTGTTATTTTATCTGAAACTTGTGCTTTTGTAATTCTCTGTTCCAGCTCAAGGTGTTTTTTTCAAAAGCAAAGGATGAAAAGAAAGTCACATAATATGGACTCATCCAAAGGATACAACCCTGACAATATGGATCTGCTGACATTATTCATAGTCAACCAGATTGCATCAAAGAAAGAGCAAACAGGTACAGTGATGGTGCACTTATAAATGAATACAACGCAAACATTATTTTATGGCCTTGTAATAAAGCTAATTTGTAGAATCATATGTTATCTTTTGTCTTCTAGACAAATCCAAAAATAAACCGTTTGACTGGTGTGAAAAGAACCAAAAAAAACTTTGAAAGAACCCTTAGAGATACCAATGAGCCCTTGTGCTCCTTCAAACCTGAACCTAGTTATCAGTCAGCCACAGTACAGGTATGCTTCAGTAAATTGGTTATTCCTTCTATATTTCCAAATTATTTAATCTACATATATTGAGTATTTGTTTCAACAGTATTGAAACGCCTGGTTATAAAGTCAGAAAACATCGTCTTTCTGAAGAATTCAAGTTCAAGCCGGTAAGGATGACTAAAATGGTCACTACCACAAAATCATTCACCATTATTTTATTTAACAACCAGTGACATAATATAGCATTAGTACCACTTGTAGTATTCATATGTTTAAACGTTTATCATACAGGATTTAATAGTGGCCTCTTCTTCCTTAGCTGTCTCCTGTGCTTGAATCAAACCTGTCTGATGTCAGTGGCTCAGAAAATCAACCGCAACCATCCTCAACATCTGCTGGCTCCTCAGATCCAATCCAACCAAAACCCACACCACACATACTGTATCCTCTTCCCTGCCAACTCTGGGAAATCCTAACAATATGAAAAAAAAATACTCAGGTTAATTTTTTTTAAATCAGCAGCTTTTGCAACACACCTAATAACTCAAATTGTCACAGTATATGTCTCTTTTCAGATTGTGTCATTCTCTCAACCAACAAAGCTGGCTAATCCATGGCCAGATGAAGCTCCCATGCAAGATGTGTCACACAACAGCCCAGTGGCTGGAAATCAGTTTAAGAGCACAGTACCAAAGTGAGTACAATGATATTACTATATTCAGGTGCAATATGCCAATAAAAGAGAATAGACATGGGAAAGTGCATTTAACATGAAATTATCACAATCTGTTGTAGCCCAGAGAAGGGAGAGCATTCAGAGACCTCCATTTTATATCCATTCAACCCTTTAAAGAGCTTTGAACAACCTGAGGAGGCACTGTTCATACATTTCAAGGACTTGGATAATAAAGGTAATAGTATAGCATCTAGCATATGTAGTTATGGGGAGATACTAAAATGACTAGATACTAAAGTGACTGTGCCAAACAATGAGATAATATTTTAAATTGGATAATGTATAAAAATAGAAATGAAAAACCCATAGGAAAAAGTCACAACTTTGTGAACGCTTAAAAAACATGTATTCAAGTTTTAAAAAATTTAAATAAAACTATTTGTGTAAATGATGATTTTATGAAAATAAATTAATAATACAATATACTTAGGGGGAGAAAATAAACACTAAATGAGCAATATTTGAATTTGCCAGTTGCCAGTTTCTTTTATGAAACGCTGCATTTACTTTATGAGCAAAAATAGTTATTTCGAACACTTTCTAACATCTATACAACTCTTTTAGTTAATATTGATGCTGAATAATTCGTTTTTAGAATCAATTATTTTTCATGAGCTTTTGAAAAAATCCAAAAACAATATTACGTGCAATGATTGATTGACCTACTCAATTAATAATCTTTCCAAGCCTCCATGAGCACTCAGTCCAGAGTACAGTCAATACTTACATTCATTGCATATTACAGATGTTCTTTATCATTTTAACTTCTTTCAGTGCTCGCATCAATGAATTCTTCTGACAGGTCACAAAACATGAACAGTGATGGCCACCGCTCAACACAGGTATGGAAAAATAAGCTTGTGCACTCTTTGAAGTCTCAAAAATCACACACACACACACACACACACACACACACACACACAAAATTGATGAAATTGCTGACAAACTTGCTATTAATTGTACATAAATACTACCCCCTTGTGGTTAAAAGCAACATAGACATAAGCTTCAGTACATTTCTAACTTGTTTTTTAGATGCCAACTTGGCTTGTGTTTTGATCTTCTCATTTTTTTCTTCTTCAGGAATTTGTATGTACTGACAGTGACACATGTAAGTGTTCTGGTTATTGTTATTTATAAAGTATCATTTTAATGGTGCTCACTCAGAACAACAAATTGTATGATGTTTCAGCAGGTGCTGATGGTAGCAGTGTCTTTGTGCATGTTGGCAAATCTCCAAGAGGAGTTCATCTCAGCTCAGATGACGCAAGACAAAAACTGTCCTGTAATCTGAATAATCCTAATCGCCATAATAATTAAATTGTTTTCTGTAATCTCTCCTAGTATATAGTGCGTGAAATGACCACATTTAACATAATGAGAATGCTTGGCTTTGTTCTTAAAAGTATTTCAATGGATACATAATTCACTTCATTCACTGAAAGAATATTACATATACAGTGTTCACAATTATCCTTTGTTTATAAAAAATAAAACCTGTTATAGCTTTATGATCCCCTGAAATTATATATATATATATATATATATATATATATATATATATATATATATACAGGTGCATCTCTATATATTAGAATGGCATACACTTTATTTCAATAGTCCACTTTAGACATTCTACTAACTATAAGTAACTTTGTAACTACATGTCAACTAACTCTCAGAGTAGACTGTTAGGGTAGGTTTAGGGTTAGTAGAATAAGTTGACAAAGAAAGTGTTAGAAGATATTAAGCAGACAGTCTACTAATACTCTACTAACTGCTAGTTGACATGTAGTTGCAAAGTTACTTACTGTTAATAGAATGTCTAAAGTGGACTATCGAAATAAAGTGTTACCATATATATAAACTAAAAATTGACCAGTGCCTACAGTGTGCCTGCTCAAAGAAACAGCTGTGCCATACTGAAGATAGTGTCAAGACAAAGCACTGTTGCTTATCGGTGGACAGTTTAACACTAACACATTCACAAGCTCCATCCTGCAAACAAGAGGCAAAATCAAACTGTGATTGTCAAAGTGAGGTAAAATTCAGAGTTTAAGACAGTCAGAGACAAGTGATATGTGGACGAAAACACAAGGAAAATCAGTTTGTTTTTTCTCATCTGCAGACAGAAAGGCGTGAAGGGAATCTCCCAATAACCTTGGAAACAGGGACACAAACAGGAGCTTTATCTTACCGAGATAAAGTTCAGTGCTCACTTATTCATGGCAGTCCCTTTCCTCACTGCTGATCAGAAAACCAGCTTCTTTACCACAAGGTGGCAGTGTTTTAATTTTAATCAGTTCCTCAAGCCAACGACATACTTCTCCAAAAAATGGGCATAATAGAACAGGAAATATGCCCTCAGGGGCATCAGTGACTAACCAGTAGGTACAGAGACATCCAAAATCACAAATATGCATATCCTTCCGCAGACTTCATAGTCGGAAGAGCATGAAAAGAGATCTGACATCAAATTTGAAACATCCTTTCTGCAAAGCCCCAGGTATAAATAACTAACCCATTGTGAAACCTCACAGGACACATTTTCCAAGTGTTTCTGATCAAAACGAATCATCTTAAAGGAATAGTTCACCCAAAAATGAACATTCTGTCATTATTTTCATACCTTCATGTCTTCCCAAACTTGCATTTGCTGTTCTTTTCAATACAAATAGGACAACTAAGCTTGATAAAATTAGTGCAAACAACTCATACACCATAAGTCTTCTGAAGCTATACAATGGATTTAAGTAGAATTCACACATACGTATATTTCAACACGGCACATTGTTCAAAATTGGTATTTGTTATCACTGACCCTGATGCAGTGCATCTTGATGCAGCGGGAAGATTACAGCAAATAGTTTGGGTCCAGTAACATTTTAATATTTTTGAAATAAATTAATACTTGTATTCATTAAGTACATAATAAATTGATCAAAATTGACAGTAAAGACACTAATAATGTTACAATAAATGCTGTTCTTTTTAACTTTCTATTAGCCAAAGAATCCTGAAAACAAATATTGCTGTTCCAAAAAGTATTAAGCAGCGCTACTTAACATTAATAATATAATAATAATAAATGCTTCTAGGAGCACCAAATCATCATATTAGAATGATCTCTAAAGTGTCATGTACGGTGGCCGAGAGAGCTCAACGCGCTGCAACTTAAGAAAACACATGCAAATTGAAAAAACACCAGGAAATTAAGAAAACATCTTCATCAGTTTCACAACACACGTGCTGCAAATCCTCACAGCACATGCAAAAGAAGAAATGCGCTGCAAATAGCACGGACCACAACGGAAATGTTTCAAGGGGACCCAAAAAAAGTGACGGACCCGGCTGGGATTTGTTTTGTGCAGTGGCTTTTTTTTTTTTTTTTTGTTTTTTGTTGGTGTTTCTTTTT